>NW_022170510.1:24968111-24984261 GCF_008802855.1 Photinus pyralis
TCAGTGACATGGAAATTGCAACACCAAGAAGGAGTAGGAATTTTTTTACCAAACTTGGCAGAAACGTTTAACTACTAAAAGGTAACAATTGATTAAAATTTCATTCATTTTTTTCTACTAATTTTATATGGTGTATGTTTTGCGAGATTTTGTTCAGTTCTTATTGTTTTCGCTTTTAATCATTTCTTTTGAGGCTGTGATCATGCCTAGAATACGTCAACGTGGAATTTACCACGAATTAAGAGAAGTCGACAGCTGTCGTATTGTTGGTTTGGACGAAAGTGGTTTTTCTGCCAGAAAAATTGCAAATCACCTTAACCTAAACCAATCCACTATGATTCGCTGCAATCAGGAATGGATTTGGGAAGGTCAGGATCATCGCAGAGTGGAAACGGAGGGGGGGAGGGCGAAACAGAACAATTGAAGTACAGGACCGCCATCTTGGACTTATGGCAACAAGAGACCAATTTTCTAGTACCAAGTCAATTGCTGATCAATGGTTAGCTAAAGAAGGTCGTCCTGTAACACTTCGAACGGTTTACCACAGAATCAGACCTTACGGCTTGCAATCCTATCGGCCACATCTTGTGTTTCCATTAACAGCCCAACACCGCAAGCAGCGTTTGGAATGGTGTAGGGTTGCGACTGCGCTGGAACCTCAAGTGGCATAGTGTGGTGTTCAGTGATGCATCCCGATTTTGTTTGGGTATACACGATGGCCGTATGAGGGGCAGCCAAAGACGTGGAGAACGTCGAAATGTTGAATTTTCTGTTACTAGGCATGTGCACCAAGCTGTGGGGACTATGGTATGGGGTACTATAACTTATGGAAGTAGGTCTCGTTCGTTATTCATTGGAGGTAATATGAACGCCCAGCGATATGTGGATGACGTGATAGACCCCGATATTCTTCCACTTCTTCAGCAGTTGGAAGACCCACTTTTCCAGCAGGATAATACCCATCCCCATATTGAAAGACGTTCTATGGAGCTATTTGCACATGATAATGTCAATTTCTTGCCATGGCCATCTAGATCTCCCGATATATCGCCTATCGAGCATGTTTGGGACATTATGAAGAGAAGATTGATGAACTTACCGCATCCTCCGCAAGCTCTAAACAATGAATTACAGGTTGCTTCAGTTTCTTGGTACACAGTACCTCAAGAGCAAATCGACCGTCTTCTAAAATTGATGCTACGAAGAGTGAGGGAGTGCGTAACCAATAGGGAGGGACTATTATTATTAGTAATAATAAAAATATGTTTATATTTCGTTCTTTTTCTTTTAAATTTTAATCAATTGTTACCTTTTAGTAGTTAAACATTTCTACCAAGTTTGGTAAAAAAATCCTACTCCTTCTTGGTGTTGCAATTTCAATGTCACTGAGTATAGTATTCTTTATATTTTTGTTAAATCAGAGCCAACTAATAATGGAAAATAATAATTGGGTAACTCGCCCAGCGCGTGATTGGACACCCTGTATAATTCACAGAATAGTGTCAATAGATTTTGTGAAGTTACTGACAGCAGTTTTTAAGGTTAGGTTCATAAATTTACAAATTTATTTAAATTATTTTCTGAATAAAATAGAGAAGCTATTGCCGTTTGAGAATGGTAATACATAACATTTATATTTTCGACCGTAACGGAACATTATTACATTATCACGAGTGGAATCGACTGAAGCAGTCCGGTATGACCAAGGAAGAAGTATACATTACCATTAAATTGTAGTAAATCTGCTTTTTTGACGTTCTTTTTTTGCAGGAAGCGAAGTTAATGTATGGCATGCTTTATTCAATTAAATCATTTGTAAGTAAAATATCGCCAACAGATATGAAAGAGGGTTTTTTATACTATCGAACGTCAAAGTATTCACTTCACTTCCTCGAGACTCCTTCAGGTTTAAAATTCGTACTAAATACTGATGTTAATGCGCCAGGTGTTAGGGACTTATTACAACAACTTTATAGTCAAGTAAGTATGACGGGTGGAAGTATATTTTGATGTTGGTGTACTTGTAGGTGTATTTAGAGTATGTGGTGAAGAACCCTTGCCTAAAACTAAATGAACAAATACAGTCGGAATTATTTAAGGCGAAATTAGATCAGTTTGTCAAAGACTCTGCTCTTTATTTATCAAAAAATAATTAGTTTAATATTCTAATATTAATTCCACATTTTGTTTCTATGAGATGGTCTACTTAATCTTGATCACTAGTTGGTAGCGGTACTTTGTAAGGTACATTTGTTGTGTGGTGCTGAAAATTCAGCTACAATATAAAATTTATCGTCAGGAAATGTAGCCACCAGTGTATTTATTGTGGGGTAAGGCAGTGTAGTCTTTAAGCACCTCTAAGGATGTTTGTGCTGCTCTTACTCGTTTTAGCCAATTGAAGAAACTAATTATGGCTTTGAGGTTCAGTTCTCCTATCTTGTGCAGTTTCAGGTTATCACCGGCAAGGTCATTTAGCCTTTGCCCTCTGCAGCAGTCTCGCATCTGCATATAGAATGTGTTCAGTGGTCTCATCTGGGCTGTGCATGTGGCCTCCACCGCTGCACCATGCATGTAGATGGTATTTAAGCGGTATACAGCCTGGTAATGGTCTTTCCTGTTGAGGGCTGAAGCAAAGAAGGGGTACTCTTTGGCTGAAGCAAAGAAGGGGTACTCTTTGGCTGAAGCTTCCTTAGCTTTTTCGCCTTGATGAATAATTTGGCTTGTTGCTGTTCTGCCACCCTTCGCCAGTGATGGATCCTATTAATCTCCACCCACTGGTTTAGGGCCTCTTTTATGTGACTTGTGTAGTTCACAGAATCAATCCGGCACTATTGGCTTGCGCTTGGTTCCTTGTTTGCTCAGTTAATCGCCTTCATGTTGCCTGTAATGTCTGAATGCCCTGGCATACACCATAGTCTGTTATTGTGGTCATGGCCAGGTCCTCTGCATACCATTGTACATAGTTACCTTTTATGTTAGCATGGTTAGTAGGTCATCAACCACATAAGTTCCTTTTTGATAGACACGTTGTTGGAGGTGGAGCAGATGTCTTGTTAGAACATCGCTTTTCAGGAATTGGTTTCTAGGAATTTTTCCACCAAGACAGAAACAGAATTAATGTATTTTTTCACGAAGGATCCACGAGAGACCTTTGATATGTATGAAGTTAGCGTTCAACGTACGTTATTGCGCTTGACTAATGCTAGAAAGAGAGTGAAGTAATACGTGGAACGCGAATTTCAAAGGCTTAGTGGATCCTTCGCGAAAAAATACATTGCTGTTTTCCTTTGGAAGAGTGATACTGTCTTCACCATGCGCCTTAAAGTGTTTGAAGACCGTTAGGGCTAATTCTACCCTCTTCTGTGTCAGAGCTGGGTACTGCTCGCGAGCGTTTCGCTTGAAAAAGCGCTCCAAGCAGAAAAAGCGCTTGCGCGCGAGCACTTCGGAGCGGCCACCTGGTGCTCGATACTCGAGCGTTTACTTAAAGTGCTCGGCGCTCGAGCGTTTTTTTCTGCTCGCGAGCGGTTTTTCCGTTCATGGTCGTTTTTTTTTTCGCTCGCGAGATTTTCCGCCCTCGAGTGCTTTTTCCGCTCCCTAGCGCTTTTTCCGCCCCTGAGCGGTTTTTTTCGTTCGTGAGCGCTTTTAACCCTCCTCAAGCGCTGAAGGATTAAGCGCCGCTCGCGAGAGTTTTTTCCGCTCACAAGCCGTTTTTTTCCGGCCCCGAGCGCTTTTTCCCAAGCGCTCGCGCTTTTGTATGAGCGTAATCGCCACATCGGTTCCCTGGACGGACGACTGGCGATTGCTAGGGGGTGCCTGCGCCTTCGGCCGGTTGTTCCGTTTGGCGCTTTGGCCTTTTTGTTCCTACTCTTCATTTGGCCACTCGTGCTGGCTTCGTCGCTCTCTTGGAAGTGGCGGTATACTAGCCTATTAGGCTTGATTGCCGCTTGTCCAAATCTGAACCTGGCTCTTAGGCCTGTCTGCTCTACGCATGTTAGCGAGGGTTTGAAAACAATCATCGTTCCACTCTCTCTTCAGCACTCGCCATCCCTTATAGTGTTGAAGCCGGTTTCTGCAACAAACCAAGGATCTCTCGTTGGTGCTGTCCGAAAGATAGGCGTTCACAATAGTCGCTTTTGGAATCTTTTTCTCATCGACAGCTGTTAGCTGTTCCACCTTGGGCTTAGGTTTTTTAACAAGGTTGACCCCCCACGGCCTCGGGTCCGTGAGAGATGACCACAGACGATGTTCTAAAGATCGAGGCAATGCGTGACTTTTTAAATCTCATGAGTTGGTAGTTTTTGGGTGCAGAAAAAGTTATAGGAAGAAGTGCCCCCGAAAAAGAAGAGCTCTGGGGACTTTGGTCGGCCCTGGGGCCCCTGGGAGTAATTACCCCCATTATTCCCCTGTACATGTACGCGCTTTGCTAGTGAAATTGCAAAATAGGCTTATACATGCTAAGGTGATGGCTTCGCCCTCGAATTTATACGTTTTCGTTGCCTGCAAGCGCACGTGCTGAACAGTGGCGTGCGTAGTGTGTTAGTAGGCACTCACTACGCCCATGGAATGTAAATTTTAGAAAATGTGCAACCAGTGCAACCTGCTAAAGTTAATAAATAAAACGAAGGTCGACTGATACGGACATAAATTGAGCAAATTGTTTTGTACAGAACGGGCTGAACCCGAAAAGTTTGTGTTGCATTCTAACTACGTTGCCAAAATTATCAGCTGATCGAATTACGTAACGAGTAATACACTCGTGCGATAAATACTCGTCGCGTTTTCCTCAGTAGTTCTTTTGGTGTTTCAGTGGCTGTAGAAGGCACGTGTTTGTAACGCGAAAATGTTTCATTTAAAAACCATTCCCAGGAGTTTAACTCCGGCGAAAAGTAATGAAATCAAGGCCGCCTTGAAAATGTTACCCTCCGTTTTCCAAACACGCAATTACGCCGATCACAAAATTCCCGATAGACTAAAGGACATTCCCACTCATCCCAATCCGAAGTTCTTCGACATGGTCGAGTACTTCTTCCACAAAGCGTGCATGATCGTCGAGGATAAATTGGTAGAAGATCTGGCGCATCAGAAGGGTTCACGTATGGATTTGGCAGCGAGAAGGGCTAAGGTAAACGGTATATTGACCGTGATGGAGGAATGTAACCACGTCTTGGAAATTGCCTTTCCGATCAAGAGAGATAACGGAAACTATGAAATGATTAAGGGATACAGAGCCCAACATAGTTCACATAGACAGCCGTGCAAAGGAGGTGAGCCCAATTAATTGTTACTGTTTTATTTGTGATCAAGTATGTATCAGACCAAACATTTTTGTTTAGGGAGATTTTATTATCAGTAAAAATCACTAAATTACATAACCAATCCAATGGCTCACATGTTTTTAATGAATTCAATTTCAGGTGTGGGAACTTTATCAATTTGCATATACTTTAGTTGCAGGTAGTCTGAAGGATCTGCATTCTTACATAACTTAATGTTGCCAATGATTGGTTTGCGTTAGTTGAGTAGGGCGCTTTAAGCGGTTGAGTAGATAGAGTATCAATCAATTGATAGTAGTGTGAAGTATAATGGTAGTTATATAACAAGTCGAGAGAAAGCGATAAATTATCTCTAGGTCAAGTTGAATGTCTAGAACAAACTTATCCAATAGTACTTAATTTAGGGGGATTGGGTCATTATGTAAATGCTTTATGCCAAAATTACTCAGTACTCAGGTGACGGCCAAATTATGGTACATCTCTTATTGCATCTAAATCTTTACTTACCCATGCAGAGCAGAAAGTGCAGTAGTGCAATCGCAGTATCTAACTTTAGAAGGCCTCTGTGTGTAATTAAGATGTTTGATTTGTATTATTGTACTAGTATCTACAGCTACTACTAAAAATTCAATTACAATAAAGTAGTATGCTTTACAGGATCTTTGAACTGATTACTCATATTCCGAAAGGTAAGTCACAGGTAAACATCTTATACACCTGCTTCCACTTTCGACAAAACGTCACTTCTACTAGGAGTTTGGTTATGTTTGTAGTTTTATAATGATTCAGGTATATAATGCAGGCGCAGTTGATTTGAAACTTGATTGCGGTACTAAGGGTCCCTGGTTCGAATCCGGGTTTGGGCATTGATATTTGTAAATGTATAGTGGGCAGGCTTGACTGAAACCCCGCCCACTCAAAATAAAAAATGAACGTCAAAAATAAAAAAACAAAAATTTTTGAAAATTTAATTAATAAGTTGCCTTGCAATATCCTTATCTAAAACGACTCAACATAACTGAAAATACTGATTGGATGTTTTATAGCTGTTCCTCTAGTTTCCGGGAAACTTCCTAGCATAGGTCATGTACCTTCTATTTATTCATAAATAAATTCTTTTTAGTGAGTGCAGTTCCGTGTTTATTAAGCCTTTGTATATAATGGCGCTAATAAACATTTCTTTTCACAAAGTTAGTACATAAATTTATTGGCAATGAAACACTAATGTCTAACAAAAGCTATTTATAAACAATTGATATAAAAAAGACTAATTTTTTAACGGGTTTTAAAAAATCTCTCAAAGCTAGGATTTTTAATTGTTTTATTCAACGCTGTACTGTGTGTCTTATTTTGGTTGAGACGCAGTATATCTCAGCTGTTTTTAAAGATAGAGACTTGCGCTCGGACTTGCGGCTTTCGCGACCCAGTTTTTACGTAGAATCCAGTACCGTTTCTGAGATGTGATTCAAAGTTGGTATTTTCTAAATGCAACACCCTATACATCTTAACGTCCAGTTTTTACATTCTTTTCCCTGATTACATTGATGTATCACAACTGAGATCACAACCTATACTTTTTTTATAAGATTGTACGGGGTGTAATATAAAAAATGCCGCAAGCTGTACTGCCTACAGCTTTTGTCAGAAAACCATATTTAATGACTGTAAAAATACCACAAAACGGTCATAATTAAAATGTTTTAAATTATTATTTTCGTGGGTTACTATAATAGTTGACTTAAACGTTTTTAATAGCATGATTATATATTCTTAATTGAATTTGATAGAATTTGTCGCCCTAAAGTCACTTTTGATTGAAATTTTTTACACAAAAAATTAATTATCCAAAATTTTGTAGCATGCCATGGAAGCAATCCTCTTTACGCATCAAGTGTAAAAGAAATCGTGAGATATTTTATAGCATGCTATGGAAACAATCGTTTAATAGCTGTCATTACGTTTTAGTGTGGTTGCTTATTTTTTTTTAATGGATTTCAATCAATTAACTAATGTGTTACAAGTGTACTTTGAGTGCAATAAAAACTGTGGAAACTAACTTCCAGTAAAGATTTAAATCGCGATTTAAATAGTTTAAATGTGTGGTGCGGAATTTTTTTAAATCAATTACATAATCAGACCGAGGGGGTAACATCTTCCCGCAATACTGTCACAAATTGTTTGCAATCGCTTACAATCCCTCTGATTGCTGTGGAAATCTCCCTCACAGTCCCACAATCGCGTTTGCAATCTCACAATCGCCTAAAAGAATCCCGCAATCAGATTCGCAATCCAGCAATCGTTGTGACAATCTGACAATCACATTGGCAATCGTGCACGCCCTAGCCTGTTTTTAGGTACAATCACACGCCACGCGGGGTTAGGCAAAAAAGTTATTGCACCTAACTTTATTTTTTTTAATGGAAAGCCCTGTACTACTTAATAAACCCCTAAAGCGGATTTAAAAAAGCGGCACAGCACCTCGGAGTAACCCTACGCATCACTGGATTTGACTCATTTTCAATTGCCTTGTTACATGTGGTATATATGTTAACTGTGCAAAGTTTGGCGTTTGGCAGTTATGGAGTTCACGGACGGACAGACGGACACCATCAACTTCCCTATAAAGCTTACATCGCTTTCCTCTGCCGCTTAATAATCTACAAATATAGCATATTAACTTTTAAAAAATATAATACACTAAGGATGATTCAAAAAGGGCTCAAAAAAGATTTAAAAAAGGGTCAAACGATTTGATAAAATACAACATTTCAAAAAAAATTTGAATCTTTCGGTTTTTTATATCTTTTGAATCTATTGAAATCAATATGGAATTTTTGTAGTGTTATATTTTGGAAAAGAGATTCGTAATATGTTAGTTTTTGATTAAAATATTTCAATTTAAAAATGCACGTAGGAAATTCAAAAAATTGTAAATCTCAGAATGAACCTATATTTATTAAAGGAGATATAGCAAGATTTTTCTTAAAAGTTTCTTTATAAGACTGTTGAATAATGTGCCGTTTTAAAATAAGTGTACGGGATCCGGTAAAAAAGTTATAGAACCTAACCCCCGAGCTAACCCCTGACCTAACCCGAGACCTAACGTCATTTTTTTTAGTGGAATGCTCTGTATATTTCATTCGAAAAAGAGCATATTAAATTCACTTTCTAGAAATATAACACTAACTAAATTTAAAAAAGTGCAATATTAGATTTTTCAAAAAATTTCAAAATGTTTAATTTTTGTTGTTTTTTAATATTTGAATCTTTCTTAAATGTTTTAATTCTTTTTTAATAATTTTGAATTTTTTGTTTTCCAGTCCAGTACCTTTTTTGCGGACATCGTATATGTACCTAACCTATTTTGAAAACGGCAGATTACCCAGCAAGTAGTTTTGTAATAAACATTTTTTCGTGTCTCTTTTCATTCTGATATTGACAATTTTTGATTTTCCCTTGTATCTCTGTAAGCGAGCGAATGTTTTCAAATTTTTGATTGTGCCATTTTTTAACTTTGTTAAGTTATTTAAATAAAATTTTGTACGTAGGCATCTCGAATAAAGATTAAACTAATGCCAAATCAAATAATTTGTTTTGCGCATGCCCAGAAATACCCTGAAATTTTAGGGTAGGGTTCTTTTTATAAACTGAAATTGAAGCAGCAAGTCAAAAATGGATTGCACATGTGCAACGCTAACTTTCTTATTTGTAGCCGGATTTTTACGAAATTTTAATAAGTTTGCTTGCTTGCATCTTACAGTATGGGAAATGAATGCAATTGTAATGCGCTTTTTATAAATCGTTTACGACGAGGTTTACGATTACCTTTTTAACTTCTTATTTGTGTGTTTAAAGGTACCTGTTACCAACTAAGAATTCCCTAATAGCCAACATAAATGAATATGTTTCTTGCTTACGTAATGCCCGTGTATAGCAACTTGAGCAGCTACCAGAAATCTTTGTCAGTCACCCACAATCACCTGCAATCATTCATAATCACATGCAATCACAATGCAATCCTCTAAAATCCAACAATCGCATCGCAATCGCAGGATTGTGGTCGCAATCGCAGCAATCGTAGGGAAATCACAAAATTTGAGAAGATGTTACCCCCTCGAATCAGACCATTGTTTATTGACGCCCAATCAGCAACGGTACCATGACATACTGACTGAAAATCTACAGGCAGAATTAAATGGGTTGTATTTTCAACAAGACGGGGCCGCACCACACAACTCCTCTCTACTAAATGTAAATTGGTTCACCACTATTTTCGTGCAAGGTGGGTACTCAGTGTATGGAGTAATTCGTAGGTGCCAGTTGTGCATTGAGCAATTAAGCAATTTGTGTAGAATTAACCGCACGTTGGCACGACCATTCAAATACTCCTCCAATGAAACACCGTGGTCATTTGACTGGACGGTGATCGGACCACACCTCCGTATGTGAACAGTTGATAATAAATACATGCTAAAATAATTGAATAAACTTTGCAGGATTTTTTGAACATTTCAATTGGAAGTATATAATTATTATTTGATATTATGTATTAAATAAGATAAAAAAGTAAAAATATCAGCGAAACCACATTTTGTTATCTGTTTCCTAAGCACAGATATGACTAAAATACATACGTTCACAAATTTTAATTGCAATATGTATTTATAGTCATCCAAGTTGGCTTTGAAACAAAAGAACACATAACAAAGACAATTAAAATTAATTAGTTTAGGAAACAGATATCAAAATGCGGTTTTCCATCTTATTTGATAATATATAATAATTATATCGTCCTCTTTGAAGAAAACTTGCAAATGTGTTGCTTTTTAAATTGTTTTTAATGTGTTATACGAGGTGTTATATGTTACATATGTTTGTTTTATACGACTTGTCTTATATCCAAATCTTGTGATCAACTAGACCAAATATATATTATTATTATTATTATTATTGTTATTAAAGTTTATGTTAATGTCAAATCGCGCCCTCTGCTACTCGTCACATTTACTAAAAGGAAGTTACATTAAATTCCTTAAAGAGGTGTACCTTTCTCCCACCCCTAATATGTTATGAGCTAGAGCAGTATGTGCTCGGTGCTGCATCAAAATGACGCAAACTTCATACAAGATTGCGATTTATGTATTTTTATGCAGGCATGGTATATTTTAGGAAAAAAACCATTTTTCTACTTAACCATGACTTGTACGCCTTCTAGCGGCAAACTTAAAGTTGAAAATAATTTCCAGCGATTTCTCTTGGCCTCTTTGGTTAACAAAATCTTTTTCCCCAAGCTGTTCCAATGCTGTCATAGATATAGCCTGTGCCCTTTATTAATAGGACACCCTATAGATGATTAAGGGCATGTAAACCAGTTGACCCATGTGTGGAACTTGAGAACCTTATGGGTTACACTAAAAACATTGAATGTCAGTTTTGACAGTGATTACTGTATAGCCTTAAAATGACACTTTGTCTTATTAGAATGAAAGTATGTAGCATTATAAAAATAAGATGGTATGCGACAAAGGTATGTACGAGTTCACAACGTTCAATACCCGATAGATTGAAGGACGTTCCTACCGCGAAAAATCCGAAATTCTTCGATATGGTAGAATACTTTTTCCATAAATCTTGCATCGCCTGCGAGGAGAAACTAGTGCAGGATTTGACTTGCAAAAAACGATCGAATCTTGAGGATAATAGGGCGTTGGTGCGAGGTATCCTGCAAATGCTGGAGGATTGTAGTCATATGATGTCTGTTAGCTTTCCGATTAAACGAGATTCCGGCATGTATGAGATGATTAAAGGATATCGGGCGCAGCATAGTGCTCATCGGCTACCTTGCAAAGGCGGTAAGTTTAAATATCTGCAAATCAATGTGGCTAATAGCTCTAATCCAACTGAATATTCCATCCATATGAGGGATGAGATCTCAACATGGAAGGTCGTACACACCTAGTTGAGGTCTTGTTTGATAGATTATAGGTTCCCCCGAAATTGCCTTGATGCACAATCACTAACGTGTGTGTTGGGCCTTGATGCACAATCACTAACGTGTGTGTTGGGCAATTTCCACGAGAACGCCGCAAAAAGCGCTATTGCAATAGGCAGGGTCAAGATGCTAATCTACGTAAATGCACTATCGTCATCAGGACACGTGCAGTGACTTGTTGCGAAAGATTTCAGTCTCGAGGAGCTTTCAGCAACAAGATTATTACTATGCAGCGAATGTATGAGCTGATCTTCCAGATGTTTTTAATTTGGGAGGAGGATCAACAATATTTCCATTCCTCGCGATTTTTCTAGTCTAGTTTGGGATATTCCAGTGTTTTTCAGAGCAATTGAAGGGACCACATAGGCTTCTGGGCTTTTCACAACCCCTTTCTAAATCTTTCGAGCAGTCTTCTGCCGTTTCTAGTCTTTAACCAGATCTTTTTTGACTTTTCCAGGCTCGCATATCTTGATACAGGGCATAGACAGCTCGAAAAATGGTCTTCAGAGCTTTTCTAGACTCCAGGAGAATATGTTGCATGAGGAGATGTTTCTGTTGCTAATTCACTGAGCATGTACATTTTCCGCTACAGGAAAACATAAACTGTGAGAATTTAAAAAAAAAAAGTTCCCAACCCGTTATAATAGGAGTCTCTGAAAAACATTTTAATGTTCCCTGGGAAGGAAAGATTTCCAGGAACATCCTTTTGAGCTTTCTAGGCTAATCTATCTCAGGAAAAGACATGTAATATTCATAAGAGCTGCTCTATGTTGTTGAATAATTCAAATAATCTGGCTATTTGATCCCAGTGTAGTGGTAGAATATTTTGTTTTTAAAATACACATAGAAATTATCCTGTATCAGGTCCTCAAAGTTTTTGAAACAGTGCTTTAAAAAAAGTCTGTAAATCAGAATTTCATAATTAGTTTTGTACGTTCCTACATTCCAGCCCCGTACTTTGAATTTTTGTCGAATTCTTCGGTTTCTTGAGATTCTTTAGTTTCTTCGGACTCCCCATACTTTGAATTATTTATTAACATATTATTGATACTCAAAAATGTAACACACATTGACACATCCCTGTGACACAAGCAGGAAGTTTAATTAAAGTCAATTAAATAATGTTCACGTGTTCCACATTATTCATTTGCTGTTTTTTTAATTGTTTACATCGTGAATTTGAATGTTTTGGTGTATAAATCAAACCAAATTACACGTTTACGTGCGTGGGACATCTGCCAATATTGTAAAATATAAGTCAAAAGTGGCAACGAAAAATGGGACATTCGTCGTGCACACATGATCCTTGAAATTATTTATGCCCAATGCTAATTATATCCCGGCTGACTCTTCGTTTGTTATTAGCAGGTGTGTTATTCTTGTTCTTGGAATGGGCGCTTATTCGTAATTATAAAGGCCTTGTGAAATGGCTTGTGTAACAGTTAAATTTGGAAGTTGTTGTTTACAAATGATTAGCGCAAATGAAATGTTGATCAAGTAAAATATATTTTGACTGTTAAGTAATTCTTTCGAGCATTGATAAGCATTTGGAAATGTGACCCTAATTTGTGTAAGATAAACTTTGTGTGACGTATTTTGGTAAACTTTTAGGATTATACACTATAATTAGTACTGTCACTTCATGATAATTATGGTGCCGTAACACTTTTTACAATTTTATATAAAACTTCTTTTTTTTCTTATTGAATGTCTACCTTTAATTTACGGGACACCAGTAGTCTATATGAGCTTCTTAAATGAGTTGGTATCAGTGACAAAATTTGAATTAAATTGTATTTTAGATACCTTTTAAAGTAATTAGGTGTCATTTGCGTATTAAACAAACAAAAAACGAAAAATGTGTACTGTAGAGGGTGGTCCAAATTGGATACTTCCTTATGGAAATTCCCTTACTATTTTAAAAGATAGAAAAAAATGGACCTAGGTGTCTAGAGCTCAATTTTAAAGAGAAAATAACTGGCTGATGCTGGTGCAAACAGAAAACGAAATCTCTAATCTTTTGGCCGCTAGGGGGCGTTTCTCGAATTTAGTCGAGCTCCATAACTCTTATTAGGAATGGATGGAAAGAGTATTAGCAGTTACAGGCCAATCTCTATTTTGCCTGTTTTCAGCAAGGTCATAGAGAAACTTCTGTATAAACAAGTAATTGACTTTTTTGAATCTAATAAGCTGCTCTATCAGTATCAATACGGTTTCAGGAAAGGTAAATGTACTTCTGACGCAATTATTTCTTTCACCGCGAAGGCTTTACACTATTTCGAAAATAAGCAACACATGATAGCTGCTTTTGTTGATCTCACTAAGGCTTTTGATTGTGTATGCCATGATACTTTAGTCCGCAAGCTTAGTGAGGTGTATCACTTTAGTAAACGGAGTTTGTCATTAGTGTCTTCATTTTTGTCTAATAGGTATCAATGTGTCCTCTTTAACAATGCAGTATCTAACAAATTACACATCAAATACGGCGTACCGCAAGGCTCTATCCTTGGACCCTTGCTGTTTTTAATTTATGTTAACGATCTACCATCCCATTTGCCACCGCAGACGCAATGTATTTTGTACGCAGATGACGCTACACTAATATCGAGTAGTATGTGTTATGATTCGGCTTATGCCAACATTCAAGACGGCATCAAACTTATTTCTCGATGGTGCACTGATAATACTTTGAAACTAAATCCTGCTAAGACTACTATCTTGCCTTTATCTTTAAGAAAAGATAATATCGTCTCTAATGGTGCTCATTTCACATTTCTGGGTTGTGTGATTGACAGCAAATTAGACTTCAAATATCACTGCGATAATTTGTCCAAAAAATTGAACACGTCGATATTTTTACTTACTCGGTTGCGCAACTGCACATCTTTAAATACCATTAAAGCAGCATATTTTGGTTTTGTGCATAGTTCTCTCTCATATGCCATCCTCGCTTGGGGACACAGTTCTCATTGGCAATGCTTGTTCAAACTACAACGTAGAGCTGTTCGTGTTCTGGCATCTTTAGGTTATAGAGACGATTGTCGTCAAGCATTTATCGATCTCAGAATCTTAACACTTCCTTGTATTTATATTCTTGAAGCCCTGTGCTATGCTAAACGAAATATATCTCTTTACACACAACAAATTGACGTACATACTCATCACACAAGAAAAAAAAACAATATCCGTACTGATCTATGCAGACTCAAAATCACAAGAAGGAGTACAGTACCAATGCAAACATTTATACAACTGCCTTCCCTTAGATATAAGGATTTTAGACTACCCCATATTTAAGAGACGCATAAAAAATTTTCTTCTATGTAACGCATTTTATTCTTTTAACGAGTTTGTGGCTAGTGGTAGATTATGTAATTAGTTAGCGTTTTTATTGCGATTTTACTGTTTTTACCTGTCTGTTTTTAGTTTGTTTGTTATATTGTTTGTTATATACTATTATTTTTAATGTTTAATGTAATTTCCCGTTTCTTTTGACGAGTGTAAGTGTAATTCACCTTCTCACAATAAATATTATTATTATTATTTTATTATTATTATTAAAAATACTTGATTTTGCAAAATCTTCTTATGGCACTTTAATGTAGAATCAATCGCGATACCAGTTTTTTATACGTTCCGTGAAGTTGGCCACCCGCCCATTGTTTCTATTAAATCATTTTTTGTATCACATCGTTTGTTTACGTTTGTTTAACTATTTTCATCGTTTGTTTGCATTTCCGTATGTCTTTTTTAAAAATTCCAAATGAGCGAACTAACTTCACGGTGGCTGGCCCAAAATCATAATGTTGTTAAGTTTGCAAGTCATTTGTTTATGGTCTGTGGGCGCGTAAACTTTACTGTCATTATATTATTTTTCATCACGATATGCATCTTTTTAAAAAATGTTAAATGGAAAATTAACTTTATGGTGGTGCAGCGACAATTCGCTTATGAACTCTACAATTGTAGCAGTAGCATGCATGCGGTGATTAGGTAAACGTAAAAGGCTCTAATAAATTAGTCACTGTTCTTCAAACAATTCTCTAATTTTCATATTAAAATGTACGATGGTACTTAGAACTGCCTACCGTTTTAATACAATGCGATAAAAAATGAGTTGCTGTCGAGTCACCTTTGGAATTTTTGTTTACATGGGAAATTGTACCACAGATTTAATAGTAATAGTAATAGTTTTTTCCGCTCCCGAGCGCTTTTTCCGCTCTTGAGCTTTTTTTCCGCTCACGAGCACTTTTCCCAAGCGCTCGCGATAAACCACTCGAGCACTTTTAGGAGTGTTCGGAACTCGCAAGCGGTCTCGCGTTGAAATTATGGATTCTACAGGCCATGTTCTATAAGAAATTTTTTTTCCGGGTCAATCTGAGACAAATTTTTTTTCGGGCCTCAAAAAAAGGCAATGTATAACCTTCCTTTTTACCAAAAATCGACCGCACCAAAATTTATCGGGAAAACACGTTTTCTTATTAATTTTGGTGCGTAGAATCCAAAACAATTCGTACTTTTTCGATCAGACTGCTCAATCAAAAGTTATACACTAGAAACCAATTTCGAAAGAAAATTCAAAGGGCTGTTACTTTTGAACTAGTATGCCAATCGGATACGATTTACATTTTGGATAGTTTTGAAAATAGTGAGTTGTGTGTTGCCAATTTTTTAGACTTAACAAAGGCTTTTGATTGTGTAACTCACTCTTGCTTGTTGCAGAAGCTGTCAAAATATAATTTTGTGGACAAATCAGTTGCATTATTAGAGTCGTACCTAAGTAATCGCACACAATATGTTTATAATGATTCCGAATCTAATTTTAAAGAAATTAATACGGGAGTGCCGCAAGGTTCGGTACTTGGCCCTGTGCTCTTTTTGATAT
>NW_022170510.1:24984361-24997104 GCF_008802855.1 Photinus pyralis
GGGGTGCTATTCTTGACCTCACTCGAATTGGTTCGTATTCGTTTTAAAACGAAGTATGAAAATTCGCATACGACTATCATTTGCTATTCATGTGTACCCTTCGTAACGCTTGTAATTTCAATTCGAATGATATGTTTGGCAACGTAGAATTTGGTAGCAGTAAATACCTTCATACGAAAGGTTTTCTTGACAACAGTTTGTATACACAACTGCTTTCTTATAACTGAGCAAATTACAAAAAGTGCTTATGGGCCCCACAGACTTCCGACTGTTGTCGGTTGTTGGTACCTATGTCGAACAAGTACGACAGACTCCATACACCTCGTGTTTGTTCGATCGGAAGGCAAAAAGTCGGATGTTGATATTTTACACGACGTCCGATTTTACCCATGCACTTCCGATTTCTTTGTCCGATCGTGTCAACTGAGTTACACGTCGTGCAAATCGGACGAACAAGTCGGTCTTCTGTGAGGCCCTTAACAGTGAGTTGCGAACAGTGGAATTTGTAATATCTACGAAATTTGGTCGCTTCCAAAAAATCGTACAGCAACCAAAACCCTCGCCAAAACCTTCACAAGAATGACTATGCGTAAGTATGTAGCTGTAAGGCCAGCCAGACCAGACCAAGAGACTTGTCTTAAGACATGCAAGTGCGTTAATTAACATTAACGTGCATGTGAGAGTTTCAGCCACAGATGGACGTTGTTGTAGGCGTTCGTTAACTCACGTGCAATGTCTCTTGGTGTGTTGTTTCGTTAAATGAAATATGTTCATCACTCAATTCCTCAAATGGATTTTTAAACATATTCTGAATACGGTCGACAAGTTACGTCAAGGTAAAAAAAATGGCACATGTCATAAATTCGACTGGTTTATACCGCTCGTTGTAAAAACGAATGACATTTACGAATTCGAAATATTTTCGAACGGTCAAGAATACCATTCGACCAAAGTGCATCGTTTTGGTTCAAAAAACCAATAACCTTGATAAATACGTAGGGTCAAGAATAGGACCCCTGAATAGGTTCACGCGTTTGACAGTTATCGTGTTCACGGACAGACGGACACCATCGACTCCCCTATAAAGCTTGCATCGCTTTGTTCTGCCGCTTAATAAAAACTCGCGGTAAATTTTAAAACGCATTTCATTGTAAGATCAACGAAAAATTATGGTAACGAAAGTGAGCAGGTCCGTTGGGGTTAATTACAGTTATACTGCCTCGGTAAACCCCAGACGAGAATCCTTTAAAAATGTAACCTAATCTATCTTGATTGGATTTCCATTAACCGACGCGCCCCTCGAAGGGTCTACCAAGAAGGAATCTGGGAAATCAGCAAATTGTAATTATTATGAAAACGTTAAGGCAGCAGCTATTTAAGAGTGTTTACAGTACACAAAATTTGTTAACTTGAAGGTCCACCGTTCACTTCAACCACCGGCACGAGAGACAATGAAAGAAGTAGAAAAGAGCAACTCCTAACACAATTCTATGTCCTACACATCCCTAGCATCTGGATACACCACAATGGGTAAAAAAAGATTCGTAGAAATACACACAATTTACTCCCACAAGATAGGTTACATGCCCAAGAACTTTATCACAACCACTCGACAGTACGGCCGATATGCCACTGTTCCCATAAAGTTTGATCATTTCGTAGATGTTTCTGAAGTTACATAGGTACATATTTGACGAAAATATACCACGAACTTTTTAATCACATTCCAGTATAAGTTTTTGTTGTTGTGCCATTACATTATTAACATTTCACTCGATAGGATAACAAGATATGAATATTCGAAAATGTTCCTCGTTCGCGCTGTCAAGTAACTTTTCAAGTTGTAATGTACAAGCAAAGTAGTAGATATATTACCATAGTAAATGTAGATGTAAATTTTCTACGAATATGAGCTTCGTACACCAAGCGTTATATGGTTTGAATAATATAAAGAGTCGTTAAAAACGACCTGACAATTCAAATAACAGAAAGTTTAAAACATAATTCAATTTGAATTATGTGGTAGCGTATAAAAACGTAAATTATAAATCATACAAGAGCCAAATATGTTTGTCACAACAAGTGACACGTATTAAATATTTCTAGCATTATTGCCTTATAAATTCATATTTTAGGTGCATATTGATTGCTACTAAATCGTACGTATCGACATTAACTAATTTTTCTAACGCTATTGAAAAACGTGTATTTTATTCATGAGCGCATGCGGCCAAGTACTAATTATTTACATTTCTGAATTAGGTCCTCAAAGTAAAGATAAAACTCAAAATCAGGATTAATATAATAATAAAAATAATTTATTGCCAAACATATCCAGTTATAGGACAATATGCCTTAACCAGAAAATGTGCAAGTATTATATTTTAATTTAAAAAAAAAGAATTAAATACAAATTGAACTTACTAGATAAACCTAATAATAGATAGAAACAAAAAAATGTTTCAAAACTCACTTATAAGTGTTGCCACGCTGTAAATGGTGAGTAACGGGCAAATATAGACCACGGCAGTTATCAATTAGCGAAAAACCGAGATCTCTAGGTGGCCCAGGGGCCGGAATCTCGATGGAACAAACAGACAGACAGACATAAATCAAGGAAAAAACAAAGATCGTCACTGGAAACGTCGATGCGCTTCCGATGACACCCAAATCCACCGTGCTTAAGATGCGGACTGGCAATTCTGATTTCTGACGACGCCAGGCTTGGGTGTTATGGATCAAGCAGTAGGTATAGAGTCATTAATATGAGAGCGTGGAATAGGACCGTGTCAATGTTGAACAACAAGTCAACGTTTCGCCCACTTTCATAAGGGGCTTCATCAGGACAGGAAATAAAAATAACAATCAAAAGCAAATTATATAAAAACACTTATCAATGAGCAACACGCAGTACTTCCCAAAACTGCATAGGTACGTTGGAATCGAGTTGGAATACTGAAAAAGGGAAGAACCTAGCGATTTAAACCTATTCCATCAGGAGAAATTGGAGAAAGTAATCAGCCAATGGGATAAGGGACCTTACCACTTACGTCGGCCGGCAATCTCCTAATGAAGAATGATGAGAAGGAATCAGACGTTATTGAATGTCTCGGCTATGTCCACGAAGATTGCCAACACATAGCGTTGGGTACTCGTTCTAACGTGGTCAACAAGTCCTTGAACGCAGTTGGTCGAACTTCATCCGGAGATAAAGCCGTACTGATTATGATGTATATATACAGGATGACAATTTGAAAACTTACCACCCCCCATATCTTAGTAAATAAACGAGATATTTAAAAAAATCAAAATCCGTTTCGGTAATTCGGAGGGGGAATCACAATGACATAGTTGGAGACACACCCCCTCCAACCCCCTGCGCCCCAGCCACCCCAACTTTTAAATCTTAACTAATGACCCCCCATGTGTGATACGTCGTTGGAAAGCTCTGAAAAAATGCTTTCCAACCATACCAAATAGCATCACATTTAGGTTAGTAATTATCGTGCAAATCAAAAAATAAACTAATATGATACATTTGAAATCTGTCGTATTTAAAACGCAACCGGCGAACATAGACGAACTAAGACAGAGAATAATCCAAGAATGTCGAAATATTGCAAAACCAACATTAAAAAAGGTTCGACAAGAGTTTGAGAATAGATTATAACTGGCGGTCAAAAATGAGTTGCTGTCGAGTCGGCTTTGGAAGTTCAAGTTAAATACGATTTTCCATGTTTATTTTTTGATTTGCACGATAATGACTAACCTAAATGTAATGCTATTTGGTATGGTTGGAAAGCATTTTTTCAGAGCTTTCCAACGACGTATCACACATGGGGGGTCACTATTTAAGATTTAAAAGTTGGGGTGGCTGGGGCGCAGGGGGTGTGAGGGGGTGCGTCGCCAACTATGTCATTGTGAGTCCCCCTCCGAATTACCGAAACGGATTTTGATTTTTTTAAATATCTCGTTTATTTACTAAGATATGGGGGGTGGTAAGTTTTCAAATTGTCACCCTGTATGATGAATTATCTTAATAATTGAGCTGCGGGTGGCGCAGTTAATTAACTTCCCTTAGTACACACACGAGTCACAATATCGTTTCGTTGTTTGCATTTATGATCGCGTTTAATTATATTTCGTTACCTGCCTACCCGCTTCCGAGTAGAGTACATATGTTTTTTATAAATGCTATTATTTACGTGGCCATTCGGCAATAGCCACTCGAGCCCTTTGGGCTCTTGTGTATTGCCTGGCAACAAGTTTTCTAAAACCTGTCAAATTATTTTCATTTTATTCTCACTCTGTTGTGATATTATTACAGACAATTCACTTGTACTTGCGTAAAACCAATACTTCTATATTTATACTAATAGTAGGAAGTTTTCTTAAGATGAAAAATGTTGGAAAATTTCTATCTATGTATCTACAGTCGCATTTGGTATGTTTAATTAACGGTTTGTGTTCTGTTGTCAACAAATCCTACACGCCACAGAAATATTTCTTAATAGACTTACGTGTTAGCCGCTTGACGTCGATAAACTATCGATCCACCCTGCTCCCTTTAAATTTTAGTAAACAAATTCCAAATACAACACTGGTAAGTGCAAGCAATGCAACATCCTGTAGGTATACTAACGCAATTTTTGTCGCCAAAGAAACACCTACGCGATGTTCGTATCCAGAAGAACCCAGTAAATTTCCCAAATCATTCATTCGCCCCCGGAATATTAGACTCCGGAAAATTCACTGCCGTTTCGGTAATATTTGTCGTAGGTGTATATCAGCTTTCGTTACATGTTCCTATCTTGTAAAGTTGGCCACGTAACATGAAGTATTGGAAGGAGAAAATTCCTGCCCGAAATATCCGGATTTATTCCGAATAATTAGCCACATAAGGCTGAATTTTCATTTAGGGACCCGAGCGCAGGATACAAGTATTATCCGGATTAGGACTGGCATTTATTCGAATCATGATATGTCGTTTGGAATTATTCAAGAAAAACTAAAGTTTAACTAACATTCCAAGGCATTCATTTTCAAGCTTCAAGTTTGCCCTTGTATGACAACCCCCTCCCCCTCCCTAGTAAAGTAAAGACATACGCTGCGTAGAAAAAAGCGCATTTTTAGCACTGTACTAATAGGTTTTAAGGACAGTTTACTTTGATTCGTCATGAGCTTTAGGTGGCGAGATATTTGTACTTGAAAGCATCTCCTTCGTTTTTGACGTGTTCGCACTTGAATTTTTGACTCTGGGAAAAGATACAAGGGACACTAGAAAGCAATCTACCTTGGCATGAAACAAAATACGATTTTTTTGATTATTTTATTTTCCAATGTCCCCAAATACCGACGCACTTAAGTCAATTCTCTCTAAACGATTTAATATCGTTGGAAATAAACATTTCTTCTTTGTCTGCACCGAAGTTGTCAACAACAGCTTTTAAGGGAATGTCCTAGTAAAAAAAAGTCGGAAGCCCCCAAATCCGGATTGTAGGGCGTAGGCGGGGCGGTATGAAGCCGCATTCTTGCAGAATTCGCCTGACTTTGGCAGCCTTATGAACAGTTGCATTGCCATGCAGCAGAAACATTTTCCGATTAGCATGAGAGGTCCGCGAGGAGGTCCGTTTATAGTGAATAGGTTAGCGAAGATTTTGTACAGTGTCGCCATAGACCTCTGCATTTGTAGTAGTCTCCTTTTTCATGTATTCAATTAGAATAACACCCTCCATATAAAAAAAAAACTATTTCCATCAGGTTTCCAGTAGATGGTTGGAGGAGGAGAACCTGTGTAGATACGTTGTCTGGATTCCAACTTTCAACCAAGTTTCAGGGTCGGGAAACTCACTTCGCTGTCACCTTGCTCGTGTTCAAATGGCCGTGAATTATGGTTAACACGCCAGATTCGGATATTCCCAATGGTAAGAAAATATGGTACAAACTTAAACTTTCTCATTTGTTTTTTATGGCTAGGTAGATTTCTTTTCTCGTGTCCCTCTATGCCATCTCTTCCAAGCGTTCGGGTTTCTATTTTGGGATATCCCCTCGATCCGTTCTCGATTTTCGGGAACTATAACCGATCTCAATACGAGGCCGAGAGTTGGGACGGAAATTGATAGAAAACAATATTTTTTGCTTGAAAGAAATAAAGCAAAAATCACAGGATAAATAAACTAAACAAATATAGAAAACGAGCTCCTGGGTATGGCTTATAGCATGTGCAAAACCAAATTTTAAACCTGATGTTAGTTTTGTTTTTATTCCAAGTGGGTATGTATTAAATTTCATTTGAATGCCTCCATAAATAAGAAAGTTGACACTGCGCATGCGCAAAACCAAATTTTGAATGTGGCGTTCAAGTTGCTTTTATTCCGAGTGGCTATGCATCAAATTTCATTTAAATCCCTCCATAAATAAGAAAGTTGGCACTGCGAATGCGCGAAACCAAATTTTGAAACTGGCGTTAAATTTGCTTTTATACCTTCATAAATAAAAAAGTTTGCAATTCGGTTTATAAATGGTCCAGATGCGAAAAGGGCACTGTGAATGTTGATTGATTAAGCTCAATTTTTGGAATTGCGTTTTATATAGCTAAAGCTATACGCATTTTGAATTTCATGCAATTCAGTTCATAACTCACGGAGATGTCAAAAGGGCCTTCCTTATTTTTTGGGCTACATTGCCAATTCACGAACTCCGATCTACAAATTTGATAAAGAATCCATCTACTAAATTTTATCGTAATCGGTTCATTCGTTATCGAGATATCGTGCTAACGAACGGACAGACGGACAGACACCGCAAAATTATAAACTCGCTAGGAGCTCGTTAATAAAAGCAAAAATTAAGGATGATACATTATTATAAGTATGTAAAAAAATTGGGTGGTAGAAAAGGGATCAAAACAAACAGTTTTTCGAAATAAATTGAGGGTCCAGCGTGCTTCGTTTGGGAGCAACGAAATTTGGTGTCAACAGACACCGCGCATCCTGGTAGCACACGGCATGCTATATGTCATAAGTTTTCAAAATATTGAATCACGAATTTCTCCATTATCTGAAATTCGTTTTCAAATATTCGAAAAAAATCCCATTGCAATTCTTGGCCCGGATAACGAAAATAGAGAGAATTCCACGAAATGTGTTGTGTACATACTTGAGGAGTTAAAGAACAAAATTATCGAACTGTTTTTAGAATCACTTTTCACACAAAAGTTATACTCATTTGAAAGTTGGACCTCCGCCTACTAGTGTGTCATCTAATTTTCCATGCAGTTAGTTGAAAATGTCGCAAATAACAAGAAAGTAACGATTTAAGTCGATAACAGAACAAAATACTGACTACTTGACTTACTTCCACCCACTTGATTGACATATAAATTAATAAACAAAAAAAACTGCCAACTCCTTCACCTTCCCTCGACCGCATTTGTGTAGCTCAGATGAGTCTATAATCTGTTCACCCAATAAATTTTGGCCAATTTAATAAGAGTCCCGTTTCACAATCACAAAATTATAAAAACCGGGAAACTTAAAAATTACAAAGCGTCATGTTTTGAATATTAACATTGAAATGTGTTGAAACACACAGCAGGAGTTTCAAATTATTTATTAGGTTCTTGTAAAAATCACATATGAAAGTACAAGAGACTGCAAATTATTGCAGCGAAGAAATGTTGAGTCGGGATGGTTAAGAGATTTTCTTCTAGGGCGAGTCGACAAAGCAAAAATAAATAAGTAAACCGTATAGGTGTCACTTATGCACGGTTTCACAAACGATGATTGAGGTTAATTAATTATTAAAAATATTGGAAATTTAGTGACTTTTGCGTATAAAATAAGGTGTTTCCCATCCTTACTGAGGGGGAACAAGGTAGACCAACTTGATTAAGCTAAAAGGGCAAAGAGATTGAATGGGCCGAGTATAAACAATAACTTTACTACAGTCGAAGACCTTTACTAAAAGAGAACAACTCGCAGGAATAACCGAGTTGTTTAAATGACTATCACAAAAAATATTAATTACAATTCGGCTATATCGAAAGCCTTTATGCACAAATGTTAATATCACAGAGTAGCGACGACATAAAAATATTTTACCTTTCAACTAACGGGTCGCAACCTCTTTGAGCTCAGAAGGGCGCTTTCTACCAATAATCTGCAATCAGATAAAACACAACACAAAAAACAAGAAAGAGGTAGTGATAGCGCGGCATATATAAGTGCGTGGATAAACCTAACGTTTGGCACGTCGTGTAAATTGAATACAAAAACCGTAATTAACATTCAATGGAAAGCAATAATTCAAATAACTTTAAAGTAGCAAAAACAAAATGTTGACTCGACACGAGTTGTCGGTACCGATCGGCAACGTGCAAAACTAAACGTAAGGTAAAACTCATTTATAATACACCGGTAACTAATGTGAAGGATTGATACGTAATTAAACCAACATGAATGTAACTGGTTGATTGAAAAGTTTTGAAAGCGAAAATGAAACAATGTGAATTTTGAAATAAAATTTTTTTATTAAATGTACCTACTCTCCCTTGACTTCAATACACTTATTCCATTGGTCCTCCAACAATTGTATATCATCTCTGTAATGATTTTCTGGAAACTCTGCAAAATATTGTTCCACGGTTGAAGTGGCTTCTTCATTCGATGAAAAACGTAGTAATGGCTAGGAGCCAAATCTGGTGAATACGGTGGATGTTCAATCAATTCGTACTTTAATTCGTCTGATTTAGCCATCGTCAAGACACTTGTGTGAACACGTGCATTGTCTTAATGAAAAATTATTTTTTTTCTTCGCTAAACCAGGTCTTTTTTCACGAATTTTATATTTAATAATTTATAATATAATCTGTTTTGCATCTCAAAAACCTGATGCCATAACCTTTTTTGGCGATCGTTCTGACTTCACCTGCTTTGGAGCTGAACAACCAGCCTCAGTCCACTGTAATCGTTCTTGTCTCAATTTAGAATCATGGTGGTAGATCCAAGTCCCATCCATAGTTATAAAACGACGCAAGAAATCAGTTTTATTCTGCTTAAAACGCTCCAAATGACGCAGAGAAATTTGTTTTCGATCCAGTTTTTGTTGAATTGTTAACGAATGCGGCGCTAACTTTCCAAACAGAATTTTCATATGTAATTCTTCATGTAAGGAGTACTCCTTCGTCTGAGATACCTATGGTATCAGCGATTTCACACTTAGTCAAAACTTGGATCTTCACTAACCACATTATGTATTTGCTGAATTACTTCTGGTGTTGTTGCAGTTTTTGATTCATCTTGAACACATGTTCGACCACGTTTAACCTCTAAAACCCATCGGTGAACAGTTGGAAATGAAGGAGCAGATTCCTTTAACACGTTTACCATTTTTGTATGAATTTCTGTTGCCGATAAACCTTCCAAAATAAAGAATTTTATCACTGCACGATATTCAGTTTTTTCCAAGGTTTTTTCCATTGTTAAAAAATACACTGACAGTCAAATTCAAATGACTGGTAAACAAAGAATGAAATTACAGATCGAAATGAAATTTAACACCTATTCTTATGACAGACATAATGTTAAAATAACGTATAAATTTTGATTCCTCTACTGCTACTACTTACTGTAAGCAAACACACGAAGGAACTTCACCAAAATAATTATAACATCCACCAATAAAACCCTTAAATATGACGAAAATGTCACAGAAAAAACTTATGGCCGCGTGTTCTTTTTACAAGTTCCAACCAGCGAAGCCACAATGAATTCTTGTACCGGTAGTGCGCATGTGCTTAAGCGTTAAGAAGAGTGGTGAACAAATTTAAAATAATGAACCTTTATTACCTCTAGCAGAAGAATAAGAAACTATTACCTAAAAACTTTATCAACAAAACTAACTACAACGAGAACAAGCACGAGAAATACACAGATAGGTACCTAACATTCTACAAATGGTATTTTTTGTTTACAGTTAATAATAATAGAAGAACCAAAGGGAACCTTACAATTTAGACGAATCTAATATTACATGAGCTCGAACAATTTTCATAAGAACTCAAACTTTTCAAAGTACCACTGCCAAATTAAGACCGACAGCTCATAAGTGTTTAAATAATTTAAGTTGAACCTTGAACAACATATCTGTTTCCTCTCCAAATTATGATCCATCAAGTTTTAAACTGTATCAACGATAATGTGCAATGTAAATCATTGCTTGAGCTGCCTAACTTTCAAATTGTGCGGAAATTAACAGAAAAAAAGAGCTAGAGCGGCAGAGCACAAATTTCAAAGCCATCAACGGGTTATCCATGCTAATCGAGTCCTATTATAAAATACGTATTGTAGAGTAGACGATGAATAGTTAAAGAGAAATGCAATACACATAATACGTACTTACAAAAAACGGCACCTATAATGTTAAAATTTAGAGATATACCTACTATACGAAAATATAGGTTGGGAACGACCAGATGTTAGAACAGTTGCAATTTGGCCTTCACGTGGACGTACCTAATTGCGATAGCATTATTAAATATATATAAAATATAATAATGATTAAAGGATAAAGCTGAATTCAATGTAAATATTTAAGTAGCCAAAAGTAACAAAAAAGTAGAACTTCTTGAGCTTATGTTAGGTTAGAGTGCGGTATGTATGGCGCGACTACCTTTCGGTTTATCCCTATAAGAAAGTCTTAAAATCAAACATGGAAGGGTAGGATCGTGACTGAAGTTAGGCAGCTATCGTAGTAGTCAACGAAAATTGATTACCTGCCCCATCCTTTTATCGTAGTGTAACAATCCGTGGACTATCAAGTTACATAAATAAAGGATTTTTCCTCTCCCATCTTATGCTGTCTCACTTCAGAAGTGCGTTTGAAATTTAATGTTTCAGTTCGAAGCTGTACTAGAAAGTTAATTCGGATTTAACACACCTGACGCTAAAATCCAAATTTATAGCGCGCAGCAGATTTTTGTATGGTTGATATCTGTAGTCTTTTATTCTGTGCTATAGGGAATTAACAATATGTTCTAAAAGAAATTGGAGGACTGGATCAAGATTTATTTCACCCATAAGTTCGTTGCCCTGATAAGGTGGAGCCCGTGGAGGACGATAATACCATTAAAGAAATTTCAAAAGAAAATGGATATGTATATCACTGCTTGACGTTGCTGAGCTGCGGAAAAGCTCGGTTATTACTTTTTAGGAAATGGTAAAACGAAATCATAATTCTACTTTTGTAAAGTTCCATCAGGAACTTCATATATAAAAATTATCAAAGTCCTCGTTTGAGATCGAAGGGACTTCAGCGCATTTTTGTGTGGCAGATCAGTATTCTATTAGCCACTTTCGACTCAACCATCAATAACAGATCTTGTCGAAGGCTACTACATTCACTAACCGCTTCCCACTTTCCTCGTGCACCCGCAATTCGCTTTTAAAGATTTGACTCCACCATCAGTAAGATCGTGTCGGGGGCTACCACATTTCCTTTGACGGTACCCCCTTCCGACGTCCCGTTCACCCGCAATTCGCGTTTGAAGATTTGACTCCACCATCAGGAATATCGTGTCGGGGGCTACCACATTCCCTTTGACGGTACCTCCTTCCGACGTCCCGTTCACCAGCAATTCGCGTTTGAAGATTTGACTCCACCATCAGGAAAATCGTGTCGGGGGCTACCACATTTCCTTTGACGGTACCCCCTTCCGACGTCCCGTTCACTCGCAATTCGCGTTTGAAGATTTGACTCCACCATCAGGAAGATCGTGTCGGGGGCTACCACATTCCCGTTGACGGTACCCCTTCCGACGTCCCGTTCACCCGCAATTCGCGTTTGAAGATTTGACTCCACCATCAGGAAGATCGTGTCGGGGGCTACCACATTCCCTTTGACGGTACCTCCTTCCGACGTCCCGTTCACCAGCAATTCGCGTTTGAAGATTTGACTCCACCATCAGGAAAATCGTGTCGGGGGCTACCACATTTCCTTTGACGGTACCCCCTTCCGACGTCCCGTTCACCCGCAATTCGCGATTGAAGATTTGACTCCACCATCAGTGAGATCGTGTCGCGGGCTACCACATTCCCTTTTACGGTACCCATTTCCGACGTCCCGTTCACCCGCAATTCGCGTTTGAAGATTTGACTCCACCATCAGGAAGATCGTGTCGGGGGCTACCACATTCTCTTTTACGGTACCCACTTCCGACGTCCCGTTCACTCGCAATTCACTTCTATTGGCGACACGAGAAAGAGAGACAGCGATTCGAGATTCACGAAACGTTAAACCGCGTGAGTTCGCAACGGAAGGTAAAAGGCGCCTGACTACTTCTCGAAGACGCGCGCGCGCGCCTCGCAAAAGGTCGTTAATTTCGCCCCTATGACAAAAAAACAAAATTCCGCCACGCAGGAGTTGTGCGCGTTTACATCTTTCCGACGACACCAATTTCAAAAGAATCGGACCAAAACTGTAGTAGAAGATAGGAAAAAACTGAAAAACCTTCACGTTAGTATACTACGCTCGAGGATGCCGCCCAGATGTCGCCAACCCCACATCATGTAGCCATGTCCCTAAGGTTGACAAATTTCACGGCCCTGTAGATACACGTACACCCGTTGCCTTTCTACAAGAGTTCTTCTACGCGCCCACATTTGCTGCCAGCCAACCAGCCAGCCAGCCAAAGTGAGATTAAAAGCTACTTTTTACAAATAAATTTGCAAAAAATGCGCTAAAAA
>NW_022170510.1:24997204-25053470 GCF_008802855.1 Photinus pyralis
TACGATTTCCCATGTAAACAAAAATTCCAAAGGTGACTCGACAGCAACTCATTTTTGATCGCATGGTATATCTCTAAATTTTAACACTATAGGTGCCGTTTTTTGTAAGTACGTATTATGTGTATTGCATTTCTCTTTAACTATTCATCGTCTACTCTACAATACGTATTTTATAATAGGAATGGATTAACATGGATAACCCGTTGATGGCTTTGAAATTTGTGCTCTGCCGCTCTAGCTCTTTTTTTCTGTTAATTTCCGCACAATTTGAAAGTTAGGCAGCTCAAGCAATGATTTACATTACACATTATCGTTGATACAGTTTAAAACTTGGTGGATCATAATTAGGAGAGGAAACAGATATGTTGTTCAAGGTTCAACTTAAATTATTTAAACACTTATGAGCTGTCGGTCTTAATTTGGCAGTGGTACTTTGAAAAGTTTGAGTTCTTATGAAAATTGTTCGAGCTCATGTAATATTAGATTCGTCTAAATTGTAAGGTTCCCTTTGGTTCTTCTATTATTATTAACTGTAAACAAAAAATACCATTTGTAGAATGTTAGGTACCTATCTGTGTATTTCTCGTGCTTGTTCTCGTTGTAGTTAGTTTTGTTGATAAAGTTTTTAGGTAATAGTTTCTTATTCTTCTGCTAGAGGTAATAAAGGTTCATTATTTTAAATTTGTTCACCACTCTTCTTAACGCTTAAGCACATGCGCACTACCGGTACAAGAATTCATTGTGGCTTCGCTGGTTGGAACTTGTAAAAAGAACACGCGGCCATAAGTTTTTTCTGTGACATTTTCGTCATATTTAAGGGTTTTATTGGTGGATGTTATAATTATTTTGGTGAAGTTCCTTCGTGTGTTTGCTTACAGTAAGTAGTAGCAGTAGAGGAATCAAAATTTATACGTTATTTTAACATTATGTCTGTCATAAGAATAGGTGTTAAATTTCATTTCGATCTGTAATTTCATTCTTTGTTTACCAGTCATTTGAATTTGACTGTCAGTGTATTTTTTAACAATGGAAAAAACCTTGGAAAAAACTGAATATCGTGCAGTGATAAAATTCTTTATTTTGGAAGGTTTATCGGCAACAGAAATTCATACAAAAATGGTAAACGTGTTAAAGGAATCTGCTCCTTCATTTCCAACTGTTCACCGATGGGTTTTAGAGGTTAAACGTGGTCGAACATGTGTTCAAGATGAATCAAAAACTGCAACAACACCAGAAGTAATTCAGCAAATACATAATGTGGTTAGTGAAGATCCAAGTTTTGACTAAGTGTGAAATCGCTGATACCATAGGTATCTCAGACGAAGGAGTACTCCTTACATGAAGAATTACATATGAAAATTCTGTTTGGAAAGTTAGCGCCGCATTCGTTAACAATTCAACAAAAACTGGATCGAAAACAAATTTCTCTGCGTCATTTGGAGCGTTTTAAGCAGAATAAAACTGATTTCTTGCGTCGTTTTATAACTATGGATGGGACTTGGATCTACCACCATGATTCTAAATTGAGACAAGAACGATTACAGTGGACTGAGGCTGGTTGTTCAGCTCCAAAGCAGGTGAAGTCAGAACGATCGCCAAAAAAGGTTATGGCATCAGGTTTTTGAGATGCAAAACAGATTATATTATAAATTATTAAATATAAAATTCGTGAAAAAAGACCTGGTTTAGCGAAGAAAAAAAATAATTTTTCATTAAGACAATGCACGTGTTCACACAAGTGTCTTGACGATGGCTTATTGTTTATACTCGGCCCATTCAATCTCTTTGCCCTTTTAGCTTAATCAAGTTGGTCTACCTTGTTCCCCCTCAGTAAGGATGGGAAACACCTTATTTTATAAGCAAAAGTCACTAAATTTCCAATATTTTTAATAATTAATTAACCTCAATCATCGTTTGTGAAACCGTGCATAAGTGACACCTATACGGTTTACTTATTTATTTTTGCTTTGTCGACTCGCCCTAGAAGAAAATCTCTTAACCATCCCGACTCAACATTTCTTCGCTGCAATAATTTGCAGTCTCTTGTACTTTCATATGTGATTTTTACAAGAACCTAATAAATAATTTGAAACTCCTGCTGTGTGTTTCAACACATTTCAATGTTAATATTCAAAACATGACGCTTTGTAATTTTTAAGTTTCCCGGTTTTTATAATTTTGTGATTGTGAAACGGGACTCTTATTAAATTGACCAAAATTTATTGGGTGAACAGATTATAGACTCATCTGAGCTACACAAATGCGGTCGAGGGAAGGTGAAGGAGTTGGCAGTTTTTTTTTGTTTATTAATTTATATGTCAATCAAGTGGGTGGAAGTAAGTCAAGTAGTCAGTATTTTGTTCTGTTATCGACTTAAATCGTTACTTTCTTGTTATTTGCGACATTTTCAACTAACTGCATGGAAAATTAGATGACACACTAGTAGGCGGAGGTCCAACTTTCAAATGAGTATAACTTTTGTGTGAAAAGTGATTCTAAAAACAGTTCGATAATTTTGTTCTTTAACTCCTCAAGTATGTACACAACACATTTCGTGGAATTCTCTCTATTTTCGTTATCCGGGCCAAGAATTGCAGTGGGATTTTTTTCGAATATTTGAAAACGAATTTCAGATAATGGAGAAATTCGTGATTCAATATTTTGAAAACTTATGACATATAGCATGCCGTGTGCTACCAGGATGCGCGGTGTCTGTTGACACCAAATTTCGTTGCTCCCAAACGAAGCACGCTGGACCCTCAATTTATTTCGAAAAACTGTTTGTTTTGATCCCTTTTCTACCACCCAATTTTTTTACATACTTATAATAATGTATCATCCTTAATTTTTGCTTTTATTAACGAGCTCCTAGCGAGTTTATAATTTTGCGGTGTCTGTCCGTCTGTCCGTTCGTTAGCACGATATCTCGATAACGAATGAACCGATTACGATAAAATTTAGTAGATGGATTCTTTATCAAATTTGTAGATCGGAGTTCGTGAATTGGCAATGTAGCCCAAAAAATAAGGAAGGCCCTTTTGACATCTCCGTGAGTTATGAACTGAATTGCATGAAATTCAAAATGCGTATAGCTTTAGCTATATAAAACGCAATTCCAAAAATTGAGCTTAATCAATCAACATTCACAGTGCCCTTTTCGCATCTGGACCATTTATAAACCGAATTGCAAACTTTTTTATTTATGAAGGTATAAAAGCAAATTTAACGCCAGTTTCAAAATTTGGTTTCGCGCATTCGCAGTGCCAACTTTCTTATTTATGGAGGGATTTAAATGAAATTTGATGCATAGCCACTCGGAATAAAAGCAACTTGAACGCCACATTCAAAATTTGGTTTTGCGCATGCGCAGTGTCAACTTTCTTATTTATGGAGGCATTCAAATGAAATTTAATACATACCCACTTGGAATAAAAACAAAACTAACATCAGGTTTAAAATTTGGTTTTGCACATGCTATAAGCCATACCCAGGAGCTCGTTTTCTATATTTGTTTAGTTTATTTATCCTGTGATTTTTGCTTTATTTCTTTCAAGCAAAAAATATTGTTTTCTATCAATTTCCGTCCCAACTCTCGGCCTCGTATTGAGATCGGTTATAGTTCCCGAAAATCGAGAACGGATCGAGGGGATATCCCAAAATAGAAACCCGAACGCTTGGAAGAGATGGCATAGAGGGACACGAGAAAAGAAATCTACCTAGCCATAAAAAACAAATGAGAAAGTTTAAGTTTGTACCATATTTTCTTACCATTGGGAATATCCGAATCTGGCGTGTTAACCATAATTCACGGCCATTTGAACACGAGCAAGGTGACAGCGAAGTGAGTTTCCCGACCCTGAAACTTGGTTGAAAGTTGGAATCCAGACAACGTATCTACACAGGTTCTCCTCCTCCAACCATCTACTGGAAACCTGATGGAAATAGTTTTTTTTTTATATGGAGGGTGTTATCCTAATTGAATACATGAAAAAGGAGACTACTACAAATGCAGAGGTCTATGGCGACACTGTACAAAATCTTCGCTAACCTATTCACTATAAACGGACCTCCTCGCGGACCTCTCATGCTAATCGGAAAATGTTTCTGCTGCATGGCAATGCAACTGTTCATAAGGCTGCCAAAGTCAGGCGAATTCTGCAAGAATGCGTCTTCATACCGCCCCGCCTACGCCCTACAATACAATCCGGATTTGGGGGCTTCCGACTTTTTTTTACTAGGACATTCCCTTAAAAGCTGTTGTTGACAACTTCGGTGCAGACAAAGAAGAAATGTTTATTTCCAACGATATTAAATCGTTTAGAGAGAATTGACTTAAGTACGTCGGTATTTGGGGACATTGGAAAATAAAATAATCAAAAAAATCGTATTTTGTTTCATGCCAAGGTAGATTGCTTTCTAGTGTCCCTTGTATCTTTTCCCAGAGTCAAAAATTCAAGTGCGAACACGTCGAAAACGAAGGAGATGCTTTCAAGTACAAATATCTCGCCACCTAAAGCTCATGACGAATCAAAGTAAACTGTCCTTAAAACCTATTAGTACAGTGCTAAAAATGCGCTTTTTTCTACGCAGCGTATGTCTTTACTTTACTAGGGAGGGGGAGGGGGTTGTCATACAAGGGCAAACTTGAAGCTTGAAAATGAATGCCTTGGAATGTTAGTTAAACTTTAGTTTTTCTTGAATAATTCCAAACGACATATCATGATTCGAATAAATGCCAGTCCTAATCCGGATAATACTTGTATCCTGCGCTCGGATCCCTAAATGAAAATTCAGCCTTATGTGGCTAATTATTCGGAATAAATCCGGATATTTCGGGCAGGAATTTTCGCCTTCCAATACTTCATGTTACGTGGCCAACTTTACAAAATAGGAACACTTAACGAAAGCTGATATACACCTACGACAAATATTACCGAAACGGCAGTGAATTTTCCGGAGTCTAATATTCCGGGGGCGAATGAATGATTTGGGAAATTTACTGGGTTCTTCTGGATACGAACATCGCGTAGGTGTTTCTTTGGCGACAAAAATTGCGTTAGTATACCTACAGGATGTTGCATTGCTTGCACTTACCAGTGTTGTATTTGGAATTTGTTTACTAAAATTTAAAGGGAGCAGGGTGGATCGATAGTTTATCGACGTCAAGCGGCTAACACGTAAGTCTATTAAGAAATATTTCTGTGGCGTGTAGGATTTGTTGACAACAGAACACAAACCGTTAATTAAACATACCAAATGCGACTGTAGATACATAGATAGAAATTTTCCAACATTTTTCATCTTAAGAAAACTTCCTACTATTAGTATAAATATAGAAGTATTGGTTTTACGCAAGTACAAGTGAATTGTCTGTAATAATATCACAACAGAGTGAGAATAAAATGAAAATAATTTGACAGGTTTTAGAAAACTTGTTGCCAGGCAATACACAAGAGCCCAAAGGGCTCGAGTGGCTATTGCCGAATGGCCACGTAAATAATAGCATTTATAAAAAACATATGTACTCTACTCGGAAGCGGGTAGGCAGGTAACGAAATATAATTAAACGCGATCATAAATGCAAACAACGAAACGATATTGTGACTCGTGTGTGTACTAAGGGAAGTTAATTAACTGCGCCACCCGCAGCTCAATTATTAAGATAATTCATCATACAGGGTGACAATTTGAAAACTTACCACCCCCCATATCTTAGTAAATAAACGAGATATTTAAAAAAATCAAAATCCGTTTCGGTAATTCGGAGGGGAATCACAATGACATAGTTGGCGACGCACCCCCTCCAACCCCCTGCGCCCCAGCCACCCCAACTTTTAAATCTTAAATAGTGACCCCCCATGTGTGATACGTCGTTGGAAAGCTCTGAAAAAATGCTTTCCAACCATACCAAATAGCATTACATTTAGTTTAGTAATTATCGTGCAAATCAAAAAATAAACATGGAAAATCGTATTTAACTTGAACTTCCAAAGCCGACTCGACAGCAACTCATTTTTGATCGCCAGTTATAATCTATTCTAAAACTCTTGTCGAACCTTTTCAAATGTTGGTTTTGCAATATTTCGACATTCTTGAATTATTCTCTGTCTTAGTTCGTCTATGTTCGCCGGTTGCGTTTTAAATACGACAGATTTCAAATGTATCATATTAGTTTATTTTTTGATTTGCACGATAATTACTAACCTAAATGTAATGCTATTTGGTATGGTTGGAAAGCATTTTTTCAGAGCTTTCCAACGACGTATCACACATGGGGGGTCACTATTTAAGATTTAAAAGTTGGGGTGGCTGGGGCGCAGGGGGTTGGAGAGGGTGCGTCGTCAACTATGTCATTGTGATTCCCCCTCCGAATTACCGAAACGGATTTTGATTTTTTTAAATATCTCGTTTATTTACTAAGATATGGGGGGTGGTAAGTTTTCAAATTGTCATCCTGTATATATACATCATAATCAGTACGGCTTTATCTCCGGATGAAGTTCGACCAACTGCGTTCAAGGACTTGTTGACCACGTTAGAACGAGTACCCAACGCTATGTGTTGGCAATCTTCGTGGACATAGCCGAGACATTCAATAACGTCTGATTCCTTCTCATCATTCTTCATTAGGAGATTGCCGGCCGACGTAAGTGGTAAGGTCCCTTATCCCATTGGCTGATTACTTTCTCCAATTTCTCCTGATGGAATAGGTTTAAATCGCTAGGTTCTTCCCTTTTTCAGTATTCCAACTCGATTCCAACGTACCTATGCAGTTTTGGGAAGTACTGCGTGTTGCTCATTGATAAGTGTTTTTATATAATTTGCTTTTGATTGTTATTTTTATTTCCTGTCCTGATGAAGCCCCTTATGAAAGTGGGCGAAACGTTGACTTGTTGTTCAACATTGACACGGTCCTATTCCACGCTCTCATATTAATGACTCTATACCTACTGCTTGATCCATAACACCCAAGCCTGGCGTCGTCAGAAATCAGAATTGCCAGTCCGCATCTTAAGCACGGTGGATTTGGGTGTCATCGGAAGCGCATCGACGTTTCCAGTGACGATCTTTGTTTTTTCCTTGATTTATGTCTGTCTGTCTGTTTGTTCCATCGAGATTCCGGCCCCTGGGCCACCTAGAGATCTCGGTTTTTCGCTAATTGATAACTGCCGTGGTCTATATTTGCCCGTTACTCACCATTTACAGCGTGGCAACACTTATAAGTGAGTTTTGAAACATTTTTTTGTTTCTATCTATTATTAGGTTTATCTAGTAAGTTCAATTTGTATTTAATTCTTTTTTTTTAAATTAAAATATAATACTTGCACATTTTCTGGTTAAGGCATATTGTCCTATAACTGGATATGTTTGGCAATAAATTATTTTTATTATTATATTAATCCTGATTTTGAGTTTTATCTTTACTTTGAGGACCTAATTCAGAAATGTAAATAATTAGTACTTGGCCGCATGCGCTCATGAATAAAATACACGTTTTTCAATAGCGTTAGAAAAATTAGTTAATGTCGATACGTACGATTTAGTAGCAATCAATATGCACCTAAAATATGAATTTATAAGGCAATAATGCTAGAAATATTTAATACGTGTCACTTGTTGTGACAAACATATTTGGCTCTTGTATGATTTATAATTTACGTTTTTATACGCTACCACATAATTCAAATTGAATTATGTTTTAAACTTTCTGTTATTTGAATTGTCAGGTCGTTTTTAACGACTCTTTATATTATTCAAACCATATAACGCTTGGTGTACGAAGCTCATATTCGTAGAAAATTTACATCTACATTTACTATGGTAATATATCTACTACTTTGCTTGTACATTACAACTTGAAAAGTTACTTGACAGCGCGAACGAGGAACATTTTCGAATATTCATATCTTGTTATCCTATCGAGTGAAATGTTAATAATGTAATGGCACAACAACAAAAACTTATACTGGAATGTGATTAAAAAGTTCGTGGTATATTTTCGTCAAATATGTACCTATGTAACTTCAGAAACATCTACGAAATGATCAAACTTTATGGGAACAGTGGCATATCGGCCGTACTGTCGAGTGGTTGTGATAAAGTTCTTGGGCATGTAACCTATCTTGTGGGAGTAAATTGTGTGTATTTCTACGAATCTTTTTTTACCCATTGTGGTGTATCCAGATGCTAGGGATGTGTAGGACATAGAATTGTGTTAGGAGTTGCTCTTTTCTACTTCTTTCATTGTCTCTCGTGCCGGTGGTTGAAGTGAACGGTGGACCTTCAAGTTAACAAATTTTGTGTACTGTAAACACTCTTAAATAGCTGCTGCCTTAACGTTTTCATAATAATTACAATTTGCTGATTTCCCAGATTCCTTCTTGGTAGACCCTTCGAGGGGCGCGTCGGTTAATGGAAATCCAATCAAGATAGATTAGGTTACATTTTTAAAGGATTCTCGTCTGGGGTTTACCGAGGCAGTATAACTGTAATTAACCCCAACGGACCTGCTCACTTTCGTTACCATAATTTTTCGTTGATCTTACAATGAAATGCGTTTTAAAATTTACCGCGAGTTTTTATTAAGCGGCAGAACAAAGCGATGCAAGCTTTATAGGGGAGTCGATGGTGTCCGTCTGTCCGTGAACACGATAACTGTCAAACGCGTGAACCTATTCAGTTCAAACTTTGCATATTTGACATATATGCCATATGTAGTAAGCCCATTGAAAATGGGTCAAATCCAATGACCCGATAGGGTCACACCGAGGTGCTCTGCCGCTTTTTTAGATGTTCTTTACGGGTTTATCAAAACACGGCTACTAATATGGCTGACATAGAGGTAAAATGTCAAGGTCAAAATTTAAAAAAAAATACGATGTATAATACACGGTTTTTAGTCCCTTATTCAGCGCAATACAACGATGCCGAAATAAAATCGGATAAGGTGCTTAAGGGGGTGGGGTGGAGTTGGAAGATGGTACTGCCGCGGTCAGCTTAATAAATAATAACTAATTAATAGATAAGCAATCTTTAAACTTTAACAAGGTTTTAAAATCGGAACCCTTTGTAAATTCGTTATTTTTAGATCCTCGATATTAGTAACATGTATAGCAGTCCCTTCTGTATTTGAACGTAAGTCAGTTTTTCTAACAAAAAAGTATTAATGTTATACGATTTCTATGCTCATAAATTATAATCATGATTACAGGTCAGGCATACACAAAATTCGACTATGCGTGGTTAATGTGGTTCTACTTGTAAAGGAACTGTAACGTCTGTCAATGAAACTCGGTAAAGTTATTAAACATTTACACTGTAAAAAGCAAAGTAATTTCTTTTCATTTAAAATTCATTAACTGAATTAAATACATCATAATTTGCACGTAGCCTTATAATCACGATCCTTGCATGTGGTCTAATTGGCTCGAAATAAATGCGTCTCTCCATGTTCATTACTTTCTTTAATTAAAATGTTAGTATCCACCGAGGAAGGGGAGCGTGAGCAATTTTAGTTTTCAGAAAGGGGACGCCATGAAAAGAAATTTGGGAACCACTGTTGTAAAACGTGTATTTCCGTGAGGGGTCTTTTTTTACCCCGGTTGGTAAAAAGGTACTGTTCGATTTTCAAATCTCCATTGTAAAAATTAAATTTTTTTTTGTTAGATCTTTAATAATGTAAATTATAATAGAAAAAGGATTTTCATTGGTCTAATTTGGTAACTGTAACATTTTTACGTATTATTAAACGACGCCATTTTGTGTTGTTTGATATTGGACGTATTCAGTATTTATATGCACCAGTAACGACGGCACCCTCCGCCATCTTGGACTTTGTGGCGTCACAAGGTCGTGACCTTGGAGCTAGCCTTGGGGTATCGTACTAAGGGATGTGACGATCCAACTTCTCCAAATAACTCACTATATAGCTCTAAACACGCATGAGCATTCGCGTACGCGGCTATGAGCACATTAATAGTTTTTAGGGGCTCACCTACAACCTGAGGTCTGTCCCAATTGACGATGCCAACATTGGGGATGATTGACTGTACCTGAACCAAAGGATTATTAAACAATTTAAAAAAGTCCTTTGGCTCAGATACAATGCTACACTGGGCTAAACCTTGACGCTGACTGAATTTTTCCCAGGAGGAATTCAGCATAGGTTTCGCTAAGTATCGCAAGCCCGGATTTTTCCTTATGTTACAAAAATCAAGTTGAATTCCTTCTCGGGCATAATAGCCGCTAATATATTTTAGTTTCTCGAAAATATTTAAACTTTATAATTTTTAGCGATAGCCTTACGCAACTCGGCCGCTCCAAACGCCCCGAGGAAACTGTGTTCGGCTTCGCTATGCTTACTTTCTCCTTCATTTAGCTCTGCGCCACAACTCCTACATAACAAAAACAGCAACTTGCCAAGCATTTTGACGGGCAAAACAGGGTGAGAGGACGGTAGTACTCTACCTTTAACTAATTCCGCCACCGCGTCTAATGAAATGTTCTTACAAGTACGTGAATTTTTGGATGGCCGATAGGATATTTACAAATCTTATTTACAAAAAGATACACGCAAGCAATATTCGGATTTTTGATAGAACACAGTGGCTTTTGGTGACAACAAGAATACTGATATGAACAACTAGCGTGATCTTTTTTTATTATAGCCTTGTCTGCACTGCTCCCAAGAATAGGTACAAGTAATAGTCCAGGCGTCAGAGACTCAAAAGCAAGTCTAATATCCACCATCCAGTAGTGTGGACATCAACAAAAAAGAATGGCATTATTCTCATTCACTTATAATTAATTGAAAAACACGAAAAACGTCGAAAAAGTATTTTGAAATTTGAATTTTGTGTAGGTTGCGAACTATCGTATACCTGCGCTTCCCAATCACGAACTTATAAATTAAGATGAACTACTAATGCTGAATTACCAACTGACACCTACATGGAGGCCGCCATGATGTGCACTCACATGGCGCGAAATTCAAATCAACTAATAGACAAGCATTAACCCAACATTATCCTCAGGTTTTCCAAATAAATTACTGTGACACATGTCATTTTTCAAGGCTGCAATAGTCTTAAAACTTGAGCACTAGGAAAATTCCCCTAGAAAATAACTAAAACGTGCCGCGGTGCCACGCCCATGCTAGAGCCTCTATGCAACTGTTTGATCAGCAGTCCATCTTAATTTATAAGTTCGTGTTCCCAATATATTCCCTCGGTTTTGATGGGACCAAAAAGAGGCCCGTCTCGAGATAGGACAGGGGACAGCAGGCCAGATGTCATCAGTGTTGCAACCTCGAAGGATTTTTGAAAGGGGGTCATTTTAAGGTATCGACCTCGTGATGGCGCTGTGTGCCGGTGTTCTACTTGCGTGCACACTTGAAATCAGGAGTCTGTGACTCTCTTTCATTAATTTGTGAATCAATTTCAGACATACGCAGACATATGTCAAACTGTAACATCCATCAAGTGTGCGAAATCGACTTCAAGTGTATTTACTTGAACCTATTGACACGGATATACTTTTTCTAAATATAATTTACATTAAAAATTTGCTTATTTCAGTCAATAAAATTCTCTATGTGAGTTATTGATTTAAGAGTTGATTGTCAAAAATTCAGTAATAGATAAAAATTTGTACAAGATGTGAACTGTGGATTGAGGTTTGTTTTATTAATAAATATATTTGTGTCAATATCACGTTGACATCGTTATTGTTTATTAACGAGGAAAGAAGTAACCAAATTCAAAGGAATATAATATGTTTTCAGCAAAAAAGGAACGGAGTCGTTCCTTGATTATCGTTGTTACCGTATCCTCATTTCATTAATTGTTAGCCGGGCATTAACTAATCATTTCACTCGAAAAAAATTCAGATCCGAAGTAAAAACTGGAGGTCGGAAAAAATTCAAAGTGGGTCTTCATCCCCCTTAATATTATGTAAGGCCTATTGTCCTGGAAACGATCTTGTAGGCATAACGGCATGAGAAGCTGCCTAACAGTCATAAGTAGGCGTTGACATGGGGGATAAACGTATTAACATTAAGATTAACCTATCTAAAGAAAAGATGTTAGATATATGGCAACACAAATGGCAAACGGCGAAAATACAGTAAAACGACAAGTACCTAAAAGGAATGTTCCGCATAAAAAACGTATCCAGACTAGGTATGGTAAAAAACACACAGACTATGGATTGGTCATATTATGATCACGCACGAGCATCTACTGAAATTCCATGCACCTTATGTGCGAGCTGTATTCATTGATTGAAGATGCTGGGCAGAAATACACGTAGAATGGTAGTAACAATGGAATTTTGCATGTTGCCCGTGAAATGTATGCGACAGTGATTGAAAATAATTTAAAAAGCGATGTGATCTTAACGTGCTTCAAAATTGTCCAATATTTACCACAATATGGGTACTGATTCTTGTAGTGCAGACATTAAAGGCATGTCTTGGATGCCGGAATTCGCCAAGAATTAAAAAAAACGGAATTGCACTGTTAACCTTTAGCTACAAAGTGAATATCAGATAAAAACGCTTTTCGTATACCCTAAGTTATCATTTTCTGAAACTGATCTGATAATTACTGCTTTGATTACATAAGATGTACCCGCATAATTTTAGTAATAGATACATAATTGCCTTTAAGCAGTCACGATATTGGCGTTACGTTTCTAAGATAACGAAATATTCAAACTTTAAAATAATTTAATAGCAGCGGTAATTGGCAGCCGTATGCTGAAACCGTCCATTAAATCGCTTGTATTAGCTACTGGGTTTTAATTTTTATGGCTTAGAGTGCGTTAGCCGTCAAAAAGGTATGATTTTCATTTAAAAAAAATTTGCCTCTTGTGCTAGAAAAGGTAAGCAGAGGTACACTGGATTGAATTTTTACATAATAACACGTGTTTAATTCAATAATGTACAAATTCAAATTTGCCCCAAAAGACAATGCCACGGTTATTACATTTTATTGCGAAATATGTAATCGACCAGCATGGTAATTCTCAAATTTAATTTAATTTGTTCACTTTCATCTCAAATCAGATCTCAGCTAGCTTTTTAATAATCTGCACGAGACGATCTTTGTAAGGACAAATTGAAAGATGGTAAATTATGTACAAATTATATAAGTTCAAGTGTAATGACAAATGTTATATCTTGGTATTCGAACCTTTCTACCTAACCAAACAGACACATATCGGTAATCTCTTCTGCAGTCTTAATAAAATGCTTGTTACCCTTATTAGGAATACAAAATTTATTTGTAGCGGTTGATTACTGGTACGACCTTACGCTTGAGAACGATTGTTGCAATTAAAAAAAAACCTTTATGGCGCGTCACGCCCTTTACATTGGTATAATTTTATACATATATTCAAATGCATTTAGATAAGAGGAAATACTAACACAATAATTTATATAGTTGTCTTACCATTATAGGGAAATAACTTGTTTTCAACGTGCAAATTTTTTTCAACGTATGTTTGTTTATATCGTTATATATTAGGCAAATTACTTTTTGATGCACAATAATACTGTAAAGGCAGCTGGGTAATTTGAAAAACTAGAAGCGCTTCAATTCCAACCACCCGGCTGCCAAGAAATTTCTTTCAAAAAGTGCCTTTTATTTGCACCCCTAAAAAACAAAGCTATACACGCGTGCTAAAATGTTAATGATGCTAAAATAACCACTTTACTTTCAGCCATGTAGTTGAATATGGAAGCAAAATTTTATTTGAAATAATGCAAGCTTTCTTAGAGGTAGAAGTCATGTGGTTATAAAAATCATCCAGTCTCAGCAACTAAATCAATGGCTATTTCAGCGTAGATGAAAAGTCGGTATAAAAGGAGCTAATATCGTTAGGTACACCTTTGATTAGCATTCTCTAGAAAATAAATCTCTGATCTTGGGAACAATCACAAATAAATCAGGCTTGTAGTATCGTTGACGAATAACTTGCCTCGTTTCAAAGTGCATGCCATAAAGCCACAACATAATAATGACGCCAAATGGTTTCTATGCAAATTGGTGGTGTATTTACGTATAATTTATATCCAAATCCTATCCTGAAAGCAAGCATCCGGCACTTATAAAGCGTTTACTAGATTGTTTCAATTATTCTGATAGTTAAATTAAAGGATATAAATTCCAAATTCATTATAGAACAAACAATGGACGATTAGATAAAAGTAATAGTCTACATGTACTTTCTGTTCTTTTATTACGCAGTATAAACAGTTCTGATATTATATACTAGCGACTACTATTTTTTTCAAAGATTTTTTTCTGTTTTGCATAGTTTTTACATAGTTTATTTTGACGAGTCGGAAAAGTGAAATCTTGTCATGAGAAAGAAAGAATATATTGCCACTTAAAACTAACTTCATTGTTGCCTTAAGAGGCGATGCTTTATTTCTATTTAACACAATGTTTCCGTTTTGTGTATTTTTGTACAGCTGCACCAGGCAAGATTTTAATAATAACAGCGTCATAGTCAGCATCATGAGTTGCAATGGTAGTGGCTTTCTTTAAAGTGAAAAATCACTATTGGCTGCACTTGTCGTCCGTCCGTCCGCCACACGTACTCTTTCTACACCAATGAACCGATTTTGGCGATATAGGGCTCATTTGAAAGGGCTTGATCCAGGGATACCGATATTTTTTGGTTTTGCGCATGCGCAGTGACAAAAGTTTGGTTAAACGCATATGTGCAATGCTTACTTTTTATTTATGAAGATATTTAAATGATATGAACACAACAAATATAGGAATAATTAACGACATTGTCAAAATCTTGTTTTGCACATGCGCAATGCTAATTTTCTTATTTCTGAAAGCATTTAAATGAAATATCATATGTAGGCACTTTGAATGAAAGTGAAACTAATATCGGTTTCCAAATTATTTTTTACACAATATACCGTATGTTTTATTTATGAAGGTATTCAATTAATTTTTTAATCCCGGCCATTGGGCTGGCAGAAGTCGTTTTTATGAATAAACAAATATTTAATATTCAATGACAACATTTTCGTGACTAATGAAATGACAACCCAAAAAAGAGTCGCTGACTCTGGGTCTGTAATGCCTATTTCAAAATTTGTTTATATTTGTATATGCTCCACTATCTTTCAATAAACTATATAGATCTCGGCGATAGGCGGCCCATTTGAAAGAGAATGGGGTAAGGATCTCGTGCCTACTGGTATTTTTTCCTGGTCCTAACAGTAATATTATTAGGAGGAAAAGACGCGCTCGTCATTTATGTTTGCATAATGACTTTTTAACTTGTTTAAATTTGGGAACGGGATTCTTAAATTCGTGTATTGAATTACTCCGGCTTGCTCTTTCTAAATCTTCACCGTAGGATTATAGGAAGATAAAACAAAACAATAATATATGTATTTATTTATTAACGAAATGACTCTTATTCTCTTAATTGTCTCGCTGGAAGAAAATTACACGTTAGCAAATAGAGATGACTCACCTGAAATAGATAAATCGAAAACACATTCCTTCAACCTCAAATAAATTAAATCTATTGATTGGCAATGAGTAAAAAGAAAACATGAATGTAGTTTACCTAACTAATTTTTTTATGATAGGGAAATAAGTTCGGCTTTCTAAAATGTTTTCGCTGTTTAGCTTTACCGATGTGTATAATTAAGGAAACCTCTGCGTTCCGAATATTTTAAAATAAGAACAATGTACGTAAATCAGAAAAGGACAGAGACGGTCACGAAAATTCACTTCTACAATTATGCGCCAAGTACATATCAAAGCTACAGCGAAAGTACAATACCTTAAATATAAATTAAGAAATAAATTCTTATTCCTTATTGGTTCTGGCCTTCAATTTCATTAATTCTACCAATTTTTCAAAAAGAAAGCCCCTTAAGGGGGCTAGGGATAGAGGATAGGCAACACACAATGGTCACTGAAATTTGCAATAAAAGTCGAAACTTTTGAGTAATTTTTGAAGCCCAAATATTAATTCTAACTAGAGGTCTTATCGGAAATTGATAGAGATATAGAAAGTCATTAAATGTAGCGATTTATTTTTTTGATAAAATTATTCAAGTCGTGTATAAATGATAATCTTGAATTTACTAAGAACGCGAATACTGGCCTTAGTAAAAAAAATATTTAAAAAGTAAATCCGCACAATTTATTTAGTAACTAAGTGGATTAAAAAAATATATTACGAACTGTTTCAAATTATGAAATAAAACGTAATTTTTACTCAAAAGTTTATATAAAATATAGCGACGGAAGAAATGCAATACCTTCCATACAATGACGATAGGCAACTCAGGTAGCACTTTTACCTGGAAAATATTAACACCTAATGACCATTATACTTATATACAATGGTTTATGACCCTATTAGACCAGTAACAAAAGAATCTCAATGCCTTCCATTTATTCGTCTATTAGGACCAACGATAATTGACCGATAATTAAAAAAATATTGTACGTCAATAAATGTACCTAATATTCAGGAATAACAACGTTTTAATTTTTTAGACCCGTTTCATACATTTTTTTCATACATTTGATGTAGGTGTATTGTTACCTACTTATCAAAAAGCAATTTAATAATTTCGATTAGGTACATAAAAATTATGTACAATTTGGACGATGTACCTACTATAGATAAACATAACGAATTGTTTGTTGCACCTTCTTGAATCTAGCAGCTCTGTTAAAAAACTGTTCATACAAAAATTGATAATCTTGTGTCTTACATACTTTAGGTGACAAATCTCAACGAAAATTTCAACCAGCAATTTTATCGACCAATGAAATGCGGATTTCGTGTCACATTTCCATGGCAACCACGGAATTTATCGTCAATTTTTTGACGTAAAAAGGTAATAATGTTTTGACATAAAATTCCCTTGACGAAAGACTCCTTTCAGGAATGTTCTCCAGCATAAGGACATCCCCGGAATTTTGACATAAAACGTCACTTTTTCGTTGAGAGTCACTATGGTGTGAAATTTTCTTACCGAATACCACAGTGCTTGAATAGAATTTTTTTCTTGCTCACGAATATTTTGCGAAAGTTCAAATATTTGTGAGCTCGCAAAGTTTCCGGAAATAGCAAGCACTAGTAGTATTACAAGTGATAATTTTTTATTTCAGCATGTCGTTAGTAAAAAATTGTCAAAGTCCTCGTGTGAGATCTTGTCGAAGCTACCACATTCCCTTCGTCGGTACTCGCGTCCGATGTCCCGTGCATCCCCAATTTGCGTTTGAAGTTTTACTCCACCATCAGTAAGATCTTGGCGGGGACCACCACATTCCCTTTCTCGGTACCCACTTCCGACGTCTCGCTCACCCGCAATTCGAGTTTGAAGTTTTTACTCCACCATCAGTTTTCAGATTGTTTTCAAAATGGCGCCATTGGAAAGATCTTGTAAACGGACACAAAAACTGCGTAGCGAACATTTGTTTTTTTCCTGGGTACGAAATTAACCTCATTTTACAAGGCGTACGTCTGCGAGGGGTAGTTGACTTAGGGCGCCCAAAAGGTATCTTCCTCTGCGAATTTTGTTTCTGAAAGCTCGAATCGCGATCTCTCTTTCTCGTGTGGCTAATAGAGCTATGAGAAGTGCCCCAAAAATTGAGAACTATTTTGTGGAGAGTACACTGCCTTTTTTTTGGCCCGAAAAAAAATTGTCTCAGATCGTCCCGGAAATAAATTTTTCTTATAGAACGTGGAAAAAAGGAAGGTTATACACTGCCTTTTTCTTGCCCCGAAAAAAAATTGTCTCAGATCGTCCCGGAAATAAATTTTTCTTATAGAACGTGGCCTGTAGAATTCATAATTTCAAACAGTTCCAAGATTGGGCTACTAGTTCAAAAGTTACAGCCCTTTGAATTTTCTTTCGAAATTGGTTTCTAAGTCTATAACTTTTGATTGAGAAGTCTGATCGAAAAAGTACGAATTGTTTGGATTCTACGCACCAAAATTAATAAGAAAAAGTGTTTTCCCGAGATTTAGCAAAATTCATCTAAATGCGAATGGTGGGTGAACGGAACGTCGGAAGCGGGTACCGACAAAGGGAATGTGTTAGCTTGCGATAAGATCTTTTTTATGGTGGCTAATACAATACTGATCGGCCACACAAAAATGCGCTGATCTCTCTTCGATCCCACACGAGGACTTTGATAATTTTTTAATCTACCTATGCTTTTGATAATTCCACTGAAGGTTTGACGGCTAGCCAAATAAACTATTTTCGTAAAGCATCAGGCGAATGTCGTGTTGGAATTGGAAAATTTCCGAAAATCTATTAAAACATTTTTTGTAATGAAAAATGAGTCATTTATTTTGTTGTAAATAAAAATAAAATAAATCAGAATTCAGATATATAATTTGATAAATGGGGGAAGGTTGAAAACGCAGCAAATACCGGGCTACATTGCGGAAGCCATGCGAAATATCGAAAACTGTTCATCTAACTGAAGAAAAGTACCATTCTTACATCCGCGGCACTTGTGAAAATCGTTATCATATAAATTTAGAAATCTATGGGGCCGTAGTTTGATCGGATGTGATAATTGTTTAAATAAATTTGTGCTATGAACCACAAAAATTGAAGACCAGTTTTTCTTGTTTCGGAAATTGTTCCCTTCATCACCCAAGTCCCAATCTCAAAAAGTCATTATTGTAAATCCCTATATAGGAAGTAAGTAGGAATGATATCTTAGAAAATAATACATTAGTAATATTTTTATATAGGTATGTAGAGCTTTCAGCTTTGATTTCCTATTCTATATTCAAAGGTTTCCAGTATTAGTAAAACTGTAAAACATCAGGGGAAAGTTGAAATTCCATAAATCAGTTACTTTTGTTGAATAGCCGCTAATGAGGGTCTGGAATCTGGTTTTATTGTAGGAAGATGAGGTCATTTGCAGGTAGCTTATGTCTGGTGAAACTTGTCGAATTGCACGATTGGTTGCCTATATAATTATTTGCGTAGGCGCAGCTTAAATTTTGAATGGCCTGTCCCTAGCCGCCTTAACATAAACAAAAAACCGAATACTGACAAATCACATTGGTTATAATCACGCTCGGCGCCAATACAAGTATTCTGGTGGCCAGAGCAAGTTTGCGATCTTGTTTAGCATGTTTGTCGCTGTTTAGTGCATTTTCCACTTTCTGAGCCTGTCCGCCCGTCCGTCCGAGACCTTATCTACTCATATAGTTTTCAATGTATTTAGTTGGTTCTTTTTGCATTCGTTAGGTTATAGCTCTGGCACATGAGTCAAAAAATCTTGGCGATTAATGTCCGGTTGCGCAGATTTCGCAATCTGAGCTTTTTCAGTTCTGGAAATATTTCTTATTTTAAACAAAGATGTTTCCAGTAAAGGCTGTAACATATCGCATGTTATAAACACCAGGTGTGCGCTCATATGCGAGTAGCCTGCTCTCGCCTTCTTAGCTGCCGGTTCCTGTAACTAAACTAACTGCAGTTTATAAGTTATAATTAGGAAAATGACTTGTGTTATCAATCAGGGCATCTTGGAATAGCTACCTACTTAGTATTAATTTTTCTCTTTAATACTAGCAAAACAAAATGTTAGCATGGCCTATTTTACATAATATGTAGTGTTAGTTCAAGTATCTACTTATCTCTTTCACTAGCAATTATGGCCGGATTTTTAATGTTCCTTCGGGGAAGACCAAAATCTAATATTTTAATTAATAATTTGGTTACAGATGACTAACAGAACTTCTATAGCATTACTTCTTCCTTAATTTTGTACCGACTTGATTTTGTGCATATTATAATGAGAGGGTTAAAGTTTAACTCCTTCCGCTTCAGATACATGATTTTAATTTTTCTGACGAGCATCATTATAAGGAATAAATTCATTCATTATCCATCTATAAAGAAATCTTCCCGAAGTAAAATGCTATCCAATGATTACCATATTTAGATTATAATACATCTACACAAACAGCATGCTATTTATTATGGAAGTTCTTTTTATTGTTTATATTGTATGTTTGCCTGTGCTATTGTTAAATACCCAACGGATGAATTCAGTAATTTTCTGGACCCTTATTGTTTATTGGTCTCCCGCCGTTCGCAATATGTAATCGGTGTTAATCGGTTGGACTAACTCGCACCTTCCCCATGGTGAATATATACTTAAATAAACCTACACAAGTGTTCTGAAATATCTCCATACACAATTCATTGAAACGACTGCTTAAAAAATATGTTTGGTAAACACACATACTTCTCTTGGTCCTTTACAAAAAGTTGGGGGAAATTTTGTGGCTATAAATTAAATGCCGAGGTAGGGGTTGGTTATGCTATTATAATTACTCTTCATATGTAAATTTGTCACTTCCAAACAGATTACAAGTGTTTGGAATTTCCCGATAGGTATATAGAACCACAACAACCGCGTTTTCTACAATAGAAACCACACCGTACGTTTGAATAACAAAGAGAAAATTGTAAAAGAATCACGTTGATTTAAGTAGCGAGGAAGATGTCTGATGTCAGGTATATGAGTTTGTTGTAGCACCGAAATCGCAAAAGTATTGTGCTCCTTTTGTACTGACCTGTCCTTCATTTTATATTTTTTGTACGCTATTTCTCTAGAACTGGCTTTTGTGGAAACGAAACTATCATAGGTAGTGATGTGTAACGCAATGAACAAAGGTTGCGCATCTTTCAAATTTCTACGAGTGGAGTCTGAGAGTACAAGTTAACGTAGCACCCTTAATCTGCAATCTCAACCCCGTGTGAATAGTATTGTAAGCACTTGTGAACTAATACAAGTTATGCATGTCTTTAACCCGTTTGTAAAGAAGAAGTCATTGGTTGCAATTCTGCCGATGCCTGTAAAGGAAAATCCGAATTAACTTAGTTTAAACAGTAGAAAGGTTTTCGCCCCAAAGTGAGCAACTTTGGCCCATTTTCCATGCATTGATCAGTACTTCCCAAAGGCCAAAAGATGACAGAACGGACTACTTTTTCCTTTAGTAGAAGGCTAGAAGCATCTGTAACTGTAAATGAGACAGTTGATATTGCACAGCATGCACACATTAATCGTCAAACTTTTTCTTGGCTCAAGTGTCAGAGCTAGAACCTACCAAATTCAAAAAGAACGAATTAAATATTGAAGTAGTTAATGCTTCGGAACGGACGGAAGGACAGACGGAGAAAGTGGTTGCAATAGCGCACCCAACTATTAATGCGATTTGTTCAAAGCTCTGAATGCTCTGATGGTAAATACCGTACCGTAAGTGGTAGGGTGACTACAGCAGACCGTGTTACCAATGTAAAACCGTTAGCATGGGAATAATGCGCTAACGCACGGTACCCATATTTACTTGTCAATATGATATACTTTGGTTAAATACAGGGTATTAATACTACATGGTGAGAGCGAACACCGGAATTTCCGAGAGTTTCGTGAAATAAACAAAAAAATTTCCAAACAAGTTTTCAGAGTCAACGAAAAATTACCTACCAGATAACACTGGAGCGAGAGGATGGTTGCTACACAAATTGCTGGTGGATGGCCGGACTGCGTCAATTGTGAAAAATGTCCTGATGTGACATTGGTAAGGTGCGTAATGAAATTAATCAAAAGTTTACTCGCCAGTAATGTATCATTTTCCAAATAACTATTTCTGGGCATTTATTTTAACATCTCGATCGTAATATTTAATTTCCTGTATTTATCAAAATACACGTGGTCACAAAAATGGATCTTGGTGCATAAGTACCGGTGATGCTCAAAATACACATGGTCTCAAAAAAACCATTTAACATCTTTTTTATTTTAATCGAAACACAGTCATCAAGATCAAGGCAATGCGTTTGAATGCTTTTGCAAACCCAAATTGTTGTATAAATAACCATTTTGGGTATATTTTGGTCCAAAACTTTTGACCTAGACAAGTCAGAGGGACTGTATCCAATTGTTACATATTTATGGGTCATAGAGAATAATATAACGAAAATTCATACTCTACGCATATGTCCTAAGTTCTAAGTAATGAAATATACCTATTTTTTTAGTAATTAATTTTTACCCTGTCCAATTCACTTGAATTTTGAATTTGAAATTTCTATCTTCGGGCCGTAACGAGATGGTTTGATATGCCTTTGTAATATCCGCTTCCAGTCCAATTTCACCATCCATATACTTCAAGATTTCGGAAAGAAGATCCTCAATACCGTTAGGACCTTTCAACCTACAGTCATTTAAACTCGGTTGTAAATTGTTCTCTTGGATTCGAATTAAGTCTAGGTTCCAAAGCTTACGTACGTCTTTCATGCCCAAAAACATCTATATATTGTCCTGCGCAACGCTGAACGCACGAGTATCACCGAAAATGGTCCATCAAAATAATGTCTCCACAGCAGCAAGTTATTTTCTAAGTTTTTTTCCAGCGATCCAATCTATTATTTTTAACAAAAATGGCCGCTTTAATTACATTATACCTACACTAACATCAGTCATTGGTTTTTTGGATGGTAGGTATATACGCTCGCATGCGCAAAACAATATTTCGAAAACGTCGTTAATTTTACTTATATTCGTAGTGTTTACATACAAAGTTTCTTTTAAATATCTTCATAAATAAAAAAAAGTTAGCATTGCACATTCGTTAAACCAAATTTCTGACACTGCGCATGCGCAAAACCAAAAAATATGGGTATACACGGAATGCTTGGACCAAGCCCTTTCAAATGAGTCCTATATCGCCCAAATCGGTTCAGTGGTGTAGAAGAAGTACGTGTGACGGACGGACGGACGATCAAGTGCAGCCAATAGTGATTTTTCACTTTGAGGAAAATGCGCTAATAAAAGACACATTATTAATTAGCTGCCCGTTGTGTTCCGGTGTTATTATGATAGCGGTTATCCCCAGAACAGAGAACAGAAGGCTTCATTTCCTATCCCGTTCAGGTTACGAAAGAAGGATGGGATAAAATGCGAACATCTATTCTTCAGATTACGGGCAGTTACAATTTTATTACCATAATAAATATTATAGTATCATATATGAATGGCGTAATTTAATGTATTAGGTAGCTTTTATCTTATACCGATAAATAAGATCGTTAAATTAGAAATAATTTACTCAATAACAATTAATTAAATTAAATTCAATTTCAATTTACATTTATACTTATCAAATTCATAACCGTGAAATTACAAATACAAGTGTAGGCGTATTTGTTTTCACTATAAAAGAATTCTGATAATCATAACGGAAGATAAAAATTAATAATAATCATTTTTATGAGATCGCCATATACAGTTTCCGTCATATAAAGTAAATGATAACACAGACGAACAGAAAATTTGCCATAGTTTTCAAATGGACATTGTAAAAAAATGTTAAATTTAACGTAGGCTAATCGCCATGCAACAATCGCGTAAAGAGAGACAGTAAATATTGCCTCTATTAAAAGGGGCAGAGAACATTCGTGTTTAGTTTGTTATTACAAAGGCGGTCTCGGGCTACCGGTCTGCTTGCTGCTCTGAATTGCACGCTAAATTACCAATTAATGGTACCCGATAATTATGTGGTAAATACTAAAAGGTACGTACCTGCCTTGTAGCTACTGTACGAAGCGTATATAATTGCCACGTATTATGAAGCAGTTTAACATCTGTCTTAGTATTTTTGAGAATTATGCCACCATTCTCAGTAAAAATTTGTTAGCGGTCCGATCAGGTTACATTATTATCATATCTAATTCGGCTTTTCTTCTCGCTATAATCAAGATTCATTTTTCAATATCGACGAGATTATGGCCAAATTTTAATTAAAAACGCCCAAAAATAGATACCTTCGTGCTAACCACGACATAAAACTAACTAGGTATGTACCTTAATTAACGGTCGTAGTGTTTGCATTACCAATCAGATTCTGACATACAGTTTTTTAATACATCATGCTAATTAATTATTTTGAAATATTAATCTTACATCTAACGTGTATGTGTGATAAATTTATTGAATATTAATGTTTAAGTGGGCATGAATTCGGTACTCAAGCTAACCAATAACTTGTCAAATTAATTAAACATTTTCTATTCCAATAAATTATCGCTCAGCAGTCTCGATTTCAAATAACGGTTTTGAAAGTCGTACAAACAGCTACTGAATATCTCTTCAACGCGGTTCAGCTTCACAAATTAATTGCTATTGCAGGTTCAATCTGAAATGAGGTAGCTTATCGGAAAAGCTAATTTTGTTCTATTTAATCCAATTATGAATAGTAACAGGCGTGAAATGGAGTTTAGTATTTTGGCAAATTAGCAAAACATTGTATTGAAACGAGCGTTGATTAATCCTTTTATTTTTTCGAACTGAATATTGGCTGAACCCGCCTAGTTTACATAACATTTATGAAGTTGAGGACCAAATTTAATTAATGTAAAAGAACCGCGTGGATCAATATGGAAAATTTATGTCCATACTACAAGGATGAAAAAAACACAAACAAAATAAATAGCTTTTTTTAAGATATTGGATTGATGTGCCTCAAAAACTGACCAACTACACGGGATGCCGACTTAATGGGAAATAAAATAAAAATGTGCGAATTTTGACCGTTTAGCGACCACCATCATGACAGTATTACATTTTGCACACGCCAACGTGGACAAAATCCTCAATAAAGTTCAATGCGTTCAGCAGTTGAAGCATGTCAGTTGATTGAGATCGTAGGCGTTCCTGTAAAAAATTATACGTACTGCTGTGACTCTAATTTCGGGCCCTTAGACCATATAGTACATGGACTGCTATTATCCCTATGCTTTCAATACAAAATGGGTGGTCACGGATAGAGGGCACTGTAGTCGTGGGTATGTGAATCTCAGGGTAAACTAAAGTCGTATGAACACCACTCGGATCGCGTAAAGAGTAGCTTTTAGGGAACCTCGTAGTACGGGAAGCTTTAAATACTCTTGATTGTGTTCTATACGTCCACAAATACGGATAGGTTTGCTTTTTTGGCATATCTAGGCGATTAATTAATTGACGTTTGTTAATTTATAGGTTGACAGTCTCAAATCGTGTCTAATCGCACAACTTCGGACAGACTCGTTTACCCTGAAACTCACATACCCAGGCGATGTCCTTGACCATATTTTAGTTACAATTAGCAGTCCATGTACTATATGGTCTAAGTTCGAGCCCCATAAAAAATAATTGTACCTAATGACCCGGCCAAAATGAATCATGTACCTATAAAGCACCTTAAACATAGCTTGTTCTCTTTCTCTTAAGCCGATTCCCGGCACAATAACAAAATGTCAATCTCGACTCCAAATTCCAAACTTGACAAATAATGGCCGTGATCAAAATTCCTTAAATTCCATTTATTTTTATTTAATTTACACAAATTTTGAAGACATCGGACACAAACTTTTGATACTTATCAACAAAATTAATCATAATTGAGCATGAGACATTTATCTAAATCGTTAAAGGGTTCGAATAAACCCACGATTTACATGAATTCACACAAACATCATTTATTTTCGCCACACGAATTAAATTGAGCAAAATATTCCAACAATCAAAATTGACTATAACAAGGTCCGTTTACACACCCCGCTTAAGCGTTCTATTACAATTAAACAAATAATGAGATCTTAAACCTGCATACAGTTTTCTGTTAAAACCCCAAAAAATCCGGCAAACAAACCCCTAATTAAGATAGAAAAAACGCACTTAACAAAACTTTTTCTTCTTTAACTTATCTTCTCATCAGGTCGCAGAGACGTAATTTTACTTAATTTGAATTAAACTGGCTGGCCAACCACGACAGATAAAACGATGGCTGTCCGTAAACAGTAGACGACAACTTCAATTAAAAACTGCTCCAACCAAACTTGTACGTACGTCTTCTCAAAGATTTCACTCGAACAGCAACTTAGCTTCGAAATTAGCAAAAGACCAACTCCAGTATCTAACGTGTTTTCTCTATTTTTTACAATTCGAAAAACTTCATCCAATTAACGGGACCTAGCAACATGACAACCAATCTGAACGTTTCTTGACGCTCGTGTAGTCACGTATGTATTAAAATTTTACGCAGAATTATATTATTTCAGATAACAATTTTCTACGAAAACACGCAATTTTTTGGTCGATTAAGTGCATTCTTATTGCTAATAATAATAAATTACATTTTATAAAAATTATCAATGTCCATAAATTAGAACTATCACATAAATGATTTAACAAAGTAAAATTGATAATGAAAATAAGAGAGAAATTGCTCTACATTTAACAATTCTAGGAAAACATTTTTACAACCAAACAATACAAAACAAACCACTTGGGACACAAATAGAAACGCAATACGCCAATACTCGCTTTTTGTTTACGCATAAAAACCCAACCAGCTAATTAGATAACAAGAAACAAAAATTTGATTACCTAGCAATTATTAATGACCGGTCAGTAAGTTCAGACGTCTGGACCAAAAAATCAACGTCCATATCGATATTTTTTACATAGGAGTACATTGCTCTTAAAATCGGACGCGCGCCAATAAATACAATTTTCTACTCTTCCGTATAGCATCACCCACAATGCAAACCGGCATATTAACATACCTCCAATATCAGGGACACGAGGGGTATATACGTATCAATATCTGACGCCATCGAGTATTTTCATGTGACTATTTTTTTGTACATTATTAAAAAAGTGTAGACGCGCCCCCCACTGGTGGATCATATCGTTTTTTCTTTCTACCATCTCATCTACAAAGTTCAATAGATTGCTACGATGCTTAAGTAAATTCCCATTTAGCTTCGTGGGATCTCCTACTATTATGGTACCGGTCCCGGACGAATAGACATGAAATCTTATCTCTTAACAATGAATTTAATTCAGAAAGAACCAGCATTAAGTAATTGTAACTCAAGTTAAAGTCGGCGCTCCTCCAACTACAGGAACTATGAATAATGTATAACGCTAACATTTTTTTTCGTACTTCCGAGACTAAAGTGGCCACTTCACTCCATTATGACAAGTACTGAAGTGTCACTTTTTGTCCCGCCGGGATTAAATTTTGACGAAAATCCCGGAAGGATGAAATTACTAACAAGGCAATTTCAGTAGGTTGTTCCACATTTTGTATGCGGTACTACTTCTTAAACGCATCATACTGCTGCTCATATAGTTTTTTGGATTTCGGTGGTATCAATTCTTTACCTACTTTGGCTGCTTTTTATGAATATCAAATACACTTTTGTCACCCACCACCAAAATTATGACACTAGCAATGACAGTTTCCAAATTATTTTTGTTACCACAGCATAGGAATTGTCGTACCAACGCAACGTTCCTATGGTAACTTGTTAAGGAGCGATTTTTTGAAAGAACGCGTTCTCTAACTCCATACATATTAAGTGTTTCAGTTTCGGAAGTACGAAAAATATCGTATATACCTTGCGACTGAAGTAGTGTTCTTAATCCCTCAGGTAAATTATGGCCCTCCCTTCGGTCGGGCCATAAACTTTACCTTCGGGATTAAAAGTACTACTTCAGTCCCGCGGTATATAATATACTATTTAAAGATCAGAAGCAAAAACCGGTCGATTTTTGTATAGTGGGTCGCCAATTTTTATGAACAAATAATTCCTGCAACTTGAACACTGTGATAGGCGTTGCAAACACCTAACAATTTTGAATTGGTCCGATGGTGAAATATCCTTGCATTGCATTATATTTTACATATGTACTAGCAGACCCGGCTAACTTCGTTCAGTCAATGTTCCGCTCCCGGATGGAACATAAGCCAGGTCTACACTACGCGGCTGCACCGTCACACCTCGCCCAAAGATCCTGCTCTCGGATGGAAAGTAAGTGCGGCTTCGGCGGCTGCACCCCTTCACTTCGCGTTTACTGCGTCACCGTCTGTGTGGCTCAGTGGCAGGAAGTTGGGCTACAAAGCCGGGAGGTCGGGTGTTCGAACCCGAGTCGAGGTGAATTTTTCATCTGTGGTGAGATGAGAATTTCCCCTGGAATTTCCTTAGACCTTTTTCGAGCATTCTGCCGGGTACCTACTTCTAATTAGGTTTTCCTGCAGTTTTCCTAATTCGTAAGGTAAATACCGGAGTAATATAGAACAACTTAAGGCCTTCTGCTGTCTGCAGGGACACTTCGAAAAAGCACTATGCGGGTCACTCTGTAATTGGGCGAAAACCTGTTGAGGGCCCATAACAAGAGAGGGACAAAAAATAAATAAATAAATCAGAAACCTTCGCGTTTGGCTGTCTATATTTTCGCCTCTCGCCTGAACTCGACAGTATGGATCGGTATGGATCCTTCTGGAGCCATAGTAGATGTCGCTTTGGCTTTGGCTTTGAGTTACATTAGGATTTAAAATGATTGAAAAGAGAAAAATTGTTTGTGTACGTCTATGAATTATATTACGATTTAAAACAAAGAAATTAGAAAAGGTCATTTGGCCGCTCTTTGCAGGTTTTAAACACTTCCCACAAACTGATATTACTTCACTTGTTTTATTATGATTGCTTACCTTCTGCTGTACACTTTATCTCAAAACGACGAACTGCGTCTTCAATTAAACAAATTGAGTAATCTGCCCTAGAAATTAGCGTAAACAAAAATACACCCTTTTTTACCGTCGAAAAACTAGCTAGCAGCCTACGTTGATTCCAGTATTAAAGGAACACCACTTCCACTATAAATTTTCAAAAAAACGGTTACAAACGGATGGTTCGACAGTTTTTGTATTTCTTTTATTCTAACTAAAATTGAGAGATTTTGTTATTAAAAAACGATCAAAAAAATTTTGAGCACAAAATATTGATATTTACGTCCGCTGTGAGCATTTTAAAATCAAGGGTCAATGCGAAGAGAAAAAACGTACCTGTGGGCGAGACTAGACCTCGTGATGTCAGTAGCCAACACATTTGCCGCCGCGCACATGACGCAGCCTACAGAAAACTTGACCACCCTATGTATAAAGTCACCAGTCCCTAGTATAAAGTCACTGTAATTACCATGACCATGACAATATATTATAATCTTGAGGAGGGAGGAATTTGATATTGTTTCTGTCACTGCTGGAGGACATATTGGAATTTAAAGTTGAGATATTCGCAAATATGTGTTTAAAATTTCCTAGTTCTATGATTACAATAATCTTTCTAGTGCGCGGTTGCATGAAAAATGTTGGGTTTCTTTTTATAATATAATACTGTAAACTTTTCAAAACTGTCGACTTTAAAATTCTTGTTTGGAACTTTGGTGGGACATAAAATTGAATATTGTATGAGTGTGGATGAGCGTCATAAACAACTTCTTGGAAGGATAGAAGGGGAGATTGTGTGCAATACCTTTGGGTTAATCTTAGTTATGCCAAAGAGATTACTGGTGATCTGTGATAAAACAAACATGTGTATATAAAATTATAAACAACCTTATATCAATAACTCCGACATATTAGCAAAACTTGATTTTCTCGATGTAAGTGAAATATGGGTTCATACCCAGGGGCCAGTTCCCCATTTTATATTGTCAGTTAGATTTAGCAGGTAGTGACATTCAACCTATTTAAATGACAATTTTATATGAAGAGCGCATTTATTTACGCGTTATAGTCTACGCCTAAAATTAAAGTTGTAGACATTTCGGCTGACAAACTACCATTTCCAGTTTGAGATTCTCTGTCCGATATTATTTATTTGTGGAATAGAGGAAGAAACTAATCCGAAACAAAACTGTTTAATTACTGCTTGATCGAATCTATAATCAATTGAAATTACAAATTACGCGAACCAAAATTGCCCATTAGAGAAATTTTCCTCTAAAGTAGAATCGTGATAGCCGCAGCAGTTAAAAACTTTTCATACTAAACCAAGAGGTATTTTTTCTGTAAATTAAACCTGCATTAGCCGACTTTAATTCATCTTGTATGAAGAAAATAGTGGTTAAGCTAATTATAGGCCGACTCATATGTTGTAACCCGAAGGCATGTCTATGGTAACTCCGTACGCGTGCATTACAGCTAAAAGTGTTAAAGGTACCTAACCATTTTATGCAGCGTATTCGCTAAGAGAAAATGCCCCAAGCTTTTATGCCATTGGCTAATCATTGGACGTTAGGTACATGTATCCAAAAGTTAAGTTATCCGGGTACAATACGTATCGTAAAATTGGTATATGGCTCGTATTAGACTGGGTAACCGGTTTCAAATTAGAGGTAATCCAGTAACTGTTCCATTAATGCCATTGTTTATTAACAGTATAAATATGAATCGTTTCTAAGGGTATTGAAATGGACTAAGCTTTTAGAGTTGGAACCGCCACAGCCACATGATTTAAAATTGACAGGAAAATTATATTTCTTTCTGCATGGAATTTAACAAGAACTAGTCTTCGGCTAGTTCATAAACAGTCCGCTTTTAGTTATATACGCACATGTAAATCTGTCGACATGCTATTTAGGGAGGACATTATTCGCGATCATTCATAATAAGAATTTATTCTCTGAAATCTCTTTTGATTCTACTTTATATCTGAGCTGTCTTTAATCAAATTGAGCCGAAACGAACAGGCCTATTATTTGTAGAGGTAAGTGCGCAATTTAAAACAAGTACGAGCTGTCGAGTAGTTATAACTAAGCTAAGGTCGTAAACAGCATACCTTGATATGGTAACAGCAGCACGTGGTCATGACAAGAAAGTAACACCTCCTAGGAGGCATACGTCGCAAGAAACTAAGCGAACGAGTGCACTTCATAAATAATTTTTCAATATCTACAACTTCTGGTATGAATTAAACGTTTTGTAAGATCAAGTATAAGAACTTCGTGAGTATGTATCCCGACCAGATGGACGCTTAGTTCATAAATCGTAAGCCGATAGTTCAAAATACAGGATTATTAATAAAAGTTAATTTATTAGCCGGTCCTCCGATTAGTCAATCTCGGCAATAATTAATTTTATTACTCAAGTACCTAGGGGGGAAAGTTTATTCTCAGGCATGAATATGAAACCAAGTTATCCTGCATAAGAATTACACATAATTTATTCGACATTACCATGCATTTGGACAAGTGACGCCGTCTTGTGATTATCATAAACGCGCAAAAAAAAATGAAATCGATATTTTCCACTGCTCCGCTAATAATTAACACGTTTACTTGTCATTTCTGTTACGCTTGAACATTTGTCCACTTCTTCACATATATAGCATCATATCACATATAATTTTATATTAATGAATTTTTTTGTAGTTTTTAAGCCATTTTGACCAGTGTACGCGAAAAAAACTTTTGACATATGGATCAATACCAAAATAGGACGTTTTTGATTTCCCATCCCACCCTATATGCACCCCAAATTTCGTCCAAATCGGTTCAGGGGGTTTTTAGTTATCGTGTTCACAAAAAACGAACCACATACACACCCTCATCCTCTTTCACACACGTCAAGCTAAAAATCACTTTTTTGGGGTCTGTGTGCTTCAAAACGTTCAGGAAACGCATTGGCCTATCGAAAATGTGTCACAATTACAATACTTTCCTTTATACATACTATAAGTCTATAGTCGGAAAGTAAAAAGCTTAGTCATTCCTCACTAAAAAAAATAGATACAAAAAAATTGACTAATAAATCATTATTGGTTATAGTATAGTCCTATAGTACCGTTAGAACAGAACCGAAAGCATAGGTGAAACTATTTTAACGTATTTAAACATTTCTGTCTCGCATACTTTCGTTTACATTTTCCGAATAATAGAGGAAATCTGTTCGCTCCTTTCTGATTAGAAACCAAGTTTCATCATAATAGGGTCTACAATTTTTCCATGCTAAGAGTCTAAGACACATTCTTTTCATATTTCTTGCAAGTGGCAACTGAGTTGTCGTATTAAAACATAAAAAGGAATCTGTTGAAAAACATTTAGAAAATGCCATAATCTATAACTCACATCAGTTTACACAAATAATTTTGTGATACCATAATTTAGAATTCCATCTTGCGTATATTTCGTTCTGTTAACGATGTTCCAACAGGTAGATGTCTATCTAAACATTTTCAGACTCTTCGATTTTATTCATAAATCCATAAAAATATTGTAGAAATTTTATTCTTTTTACTTGGGAATTCGATAATGTTGACAAATGCTGATAACAATCTTCTGTGTTAAAATACTAAGCATGCCACCATACACATTCTTGGTCCGCAAGAAAAGATACTTGCACTCGTGCGCTGTAAATCAATCATCTCGTAACTGATACAAGCTTGCAGAAGATATTCCCGGATTTACATAATGGTTGCGAGGTGAAGTAGCGCTTGGGCCCGTGTTCTGTCGCCCAGTCAGACTTCTTTCATTTGCCTATCTTTTGCATTTTAATCTTTAGTTCTGATGCGTATGTAGTCTTTGTAATTCTAGAAGACCATAACAAAACTCATACTCGTACAGTTACTGTTTGGAGAATCCCTATTCTGGTCCAATGGCCTCCGTCGCAGTAGCTACTTGCAACTTTAACATACTCGTAATTCGTGACGTAAAACCTACTACTTGTCTAGTTACCGTGTTTGTTCGTTTACAAAACACAAATTCTGCACGTGAAATCACCTTATCGTATTTTGTTACTTAGTACGACTGAAAAAGTTCAATTTTATTGTGTTATAGTTGGGTATATTCAAAATATAATAACGTTTAAGTAAGTTATAAACTTTTATCAAGCAGAATAATTTGCATACTTGGAAGGTATTTTTTTATTAATAAAAAGTTGTCCAGTTAAGTAAAAGTGTCCATAAAGGGAGAACATTTATTGCTCGTAAACCATTTATATTAAATTGCATGTGGTTTTCATTTCATACTTCCTTGTATGAAGACTTACTGCGATTATCTTAATAAAGTACCTATATGTAGACCATCATAAAAGTTCTTCGGGGTTCACTTAGTTAGGAATCTAAATTTTTACTAGTAGATCTGCGAGTTAAATTAACCCTACAAGCGTAAAAGTATACTAATATCGCAGCTCAATGCCCGCAAATCGTCACAATTTATGCTGTGAATTTACACTCTAATGGTAAAAGTTTAATCAATAAAACACTATTTCCGTCAGTAAACTGAAAAAAATAATTTTTGGATCCCTTCGAATCATTGCACACAAGAAAGAGCATCGGAAACACATTTATTAAAAAATGTTGGTCTTCATTGTGTTTTGAAGCTTGTCTAATGGTATAAGCAAGGTCTGCTCTCATAGCTATCTCTTTATTTGGCAAAAGGTGATAGGATATTGAAAAGCTGGTCCACCAGTATGACAATAATGCCTCAATCAAACCGGTAGTTATGTTGAAAAGCATTGGAAGGTGTAGGCAGAGCTGGGTAATTAAATTATTTCAAATGAATCTATTTTAAATAGGTATTTAAAATACAAAATACCTACTATTTTGTATTTTGTATTTCAAATAAACTTATAAAAACTATTTTATATTTTGTATTTGAAATAGATTTCTCAAGGTATTTTCTATTTTATATTTGAAACATTTCTGAACTATGTAAGAAAAACTAATTTTGTATCATCAATTTTGTATCGTTCTATGGTTTTAGTGTTATCTATGGACTTGCCTATGTTGGATCAATATCCAATAGTAAGAGAACTGTTTTTAAGTACAACAATACAGTTCCTTCGTCGACTCCTGTGGAACGAGATGTTTAACAGAAGCGCATGCAAATGGTTAAATCATGAGAAACGATTTTTAGCGCATTTTCCAACGAAGTTGAGTGCGCTATTGCAGCCACTGTCACTGTCCGTCCGTCTGTACGAGGTCTTAACTACTCCTACAGTTTTCAAGATATTAAGTTCATTCTTTTTGCATTCGGTAGCATAGCTCTAGCATCTGAGCCAAGGAAAATCTTGACAATTAAACTGCGCATGCGCGCACTGCGCAATGTCAACTTCCTTATTTATTAATATATTTTGTTGAAATTTTAACCACAAATACTTCTGGTAAAGGCAAAATATGCGGCATTATAGCTCAGTGGTAGAGCGTTGGGTTATAAATCCGGAGGTCTGGTGTTCGGACCTGGTTTGAGGTGAAGTTTTCATCTGTGGCAAAGATGGGAGTTTCCTTAGATCAGTCTCGAGCATTCTGCCTGCTACTCCGAATTACGTTTTCCTGCAGTTTTCCTATTTGTAAGGTAAATACCGGAGTAGTATAGAACAACTTAAGACCTTCTGCAGGGGCACCTCTAAAAAGCATTATGCGGGTCACTGTGTAATTGGGCGTAAGCCTGTTGAGGGCCTAGAACAAGAGGGACAATAAATAAATATATCGCATGTAGTAAAAATCAGTTCTGCGCATGCGCTGACTGCGCAATGGCAACTTTCTTACTCATGGAGATATTTCTTTGAAATTTTAACCAAAGTTGCTTTTAGTGTAAGCAAACGTATCGCATTTTCTAACATCAGATTAATGCGCGCATGCGCAGGATGCGCAATATCAACGTTATTTATCGAGATATCTTTTTGAAAATTTAATAACAGATGCTTCTGTTAAGGGTCCTCTATAGAGGGGTTAGGCAACCCATCATGCTTTTACAAACTTTCGACCCTCATAACGTCATCAGGGTTGAAGTCTACAAATTTCTAGAACCTGGATATTAATGTACACGGTGCGGCGAAAATTTTGCCGGATCGTTTTTTTACGTTTTTTATGTAATTAACGGATCTAGCGAACCAATGAAGTTATCAAAAAAATCTTTCCGACAATAAGTTCGAATTAAGCGTTAGAATTGCTACATATTGAGCAATTCTTTTCAACTTTTTTATTAATTGCGTTATGAGGAGTAAAAGTTTGATGAAATCTGCATAAAAATCCGAAATGACACATTGCCTTCAGGCTAAAAGTTGAAATGTGTAAGAGGGATTAGGGAATTCCCAAAGTATTACAAGAGGTAAATGGAATGCTAATTAGTTGCACCTACTCACTTACCTGAAAATTGTATTGTATTGCAGAAAAATAATGGTATCATTAGACACATTGTATTATTTAATCACTAATAAGCAGCTAAATTAAAACACCTAGTAATTATTACCTTCAATTAAAATTGTATATGTTTTATTAAAATGACAACAATGACAATAAAAAAAGCTATTAGATTTTGCTATAAATATCTCGCAATTGAAGTTGGCGGCATCTCCTAGGATCGATAATTTCTGGCAGTAACGAATTAAAATAAAAGTCGGCCAATTTTTCTTTCATCTTCGTTTCCCAAAAATCGTCATCGCTACAAAATAATTTTATTGTTTTTGTTTGAAAATTAGAACTTAGCTTACCGTTCAATGGTTTCCACATGTAATCCTCCTAATGTATATATTATAAAATAACACAGTTGTTTTTTACAAATATGCAATGCGCCTTGTATTTGGTAATAGTAATTATGACTTCGTTTGAGTGTAAGTTTGCCATTTTCAATTACACAAAAATCAATTTTTTTTTGTTTTGCGCCTTCCAATGGAGATAAGGGCCCACTTTTTGGTGAACATTTGATTTCTATTATACAATTGTTACCCACTAATCCATCCGGGGAGCAAGCCAAATATGGTAATTCATCATCAATTACCAAACCACTTTGCGTTACACTGACGTTATGAGCATTTTGAAATAATTTAATTGCCGTTTCTTCATTTTCCAAACCAAATGTTGTACTACTGTTACCGGCAAATGTAGTGTAAAGCAACTGTGAAACTAGCTTAGCGGTGGAAGTTGTTTTGCGTAGTTTACAAACTCTGCCAAAATTTGAAGCGGTAATTCGTTTTTTGCGCTCTTGATACCAAAGGTTGGACTTTGATTGCGATGCCGTTTCCATACAAATCTTTTTCTTGTCCGCACATCGTAAAACTTCTAGGAACTCTTGACGTTTTTTTTTATACAATTCTGAGCCCATGTCCTCCTCTGGTTGGTTTGCGCTAGGCCCATAATGACTGTCTGCTGTAGCAAAATGTTTTCTTTTCGGTGCTTTTTCTAGAAAAATATTACTCCTAATTAAAAAGAAATTAATGAAATAATACCAACTTACTTCTATTTACATGTAACATTCGCATCTTCCGCTCGTGAAATATACGGGTATAATGATCAATAGTACCACACATTCTTTCTTGAACTTTTGCAAGAAAACCACCACCAGTGTTGTATGAAATCGAAGCCGCCTCACATCTAGTCTGGTAAGAGTTTTTTAAGGAATAATTGATCCGCTTCCCACCGACAAATTTGGCAACGACGGAATTGTAGCTTTCGGCTGCATTTGTGTCTACATCTTGTAACAAACTAGCAGCATTATTTGCTAGTCTACGATTTGCAGTGACAATTGGTTCAAAAATACCAGACAATTTTAATGTAGGTACTAAATTTTCCTAAACAGATACAAATAACGTAAAATTATTCTGTGCAACAATGCGTCAATATCATTACCTGATCTTTATTTCCAGAACAGAAGTAACCGTCGCAATTAGAGTGGTCCCCAAATATATGATTTGGCCCATTTTCAATATCTTTTTTTAAAAGAGCGACTTTTGTATTTTCAGCATCAGGACCCTGTTTTCTAAAGGCAATAGCTTTCGTTATCGCGTTTCGGAAGCGACCCAAAACATCTGTATTAGTTACTATTCTCCTGAGATGAATGGGGAATTTGGTATCTTTGGACAATTCTGAAATTTTATTTATGTAATTCCTAATGAGGTGATTTCGGCATTCAATTTTCTCTACAACAAAAGTTGGTCCATATGGGGATACCTCAACAACTTTTTTATATACAGTGCTGTCCCCATCCCCAATAATTTTGCCATAGATCAAATTATGACTTTTAATAGATGATTGAAACCCTTCGGCGATTATTTCAGCTTCCATTGCCGTGGAACTTCTATCCCAATTTTTGAAACAAGAATGTTCTACTGGAGTACTTGCCCTAGTACAGACGAAACAGTATTTATTTTTAACCCCCATGTAAAGAATTTTCTTAGTTTTCGCTCCAATTATACAGGCCTAGAAAGAAGCAAATATAATGTTTTCAGTAACATAGAAAAAAGTACTTACAACTCCAGATAAAGCATTGTAGTTTGTACGATAGGAACGTTTACTCCATGCGCCATCCACAATCACTGGAATTATAGGAACACCTTGTTCAGATACGTGGCCAGATTCAACAGCCAACCTTCTTTCCTCTTGGGCAGCGGTATTCATTAGTTTAATGTTTTCGTCGTGTATATTTTTACTCAAATTAGAGTGATAGCGTAAATATGTTGCATTGGACATATTTGGAATGTTTAAACATGATACAAACTCGTTTATTTGAGAATATCCAACCCCAATTGATATTGCTCCAGCGACAACGGCACAATTTGTTGGAAAATCCTTCTTATTCGGATTTTCTGTATTAACAATTTGGACAATATTACAAACGTTGCATTTAAATGATATTTTACTTTGAAATCCTTCAATTTTTTCGGATAAAACCTCCATATCAAAAAAAGAACAGTCAAACCCTAAAACAGAAATACATATTAGCATTATATCTCTATTAATTTTAGTTTTAAATGTACTTACCTTTGTGTTTCAAAGATCTTAATTCGTCCAGAAAATATTTTATTTCAATTATGCGCCGCCTTACTAAGCAATTACTTTTTTTTGGTTTGATAACATCCAGATCTGTCTCATTGGAGATATCAGTGCCGTCACTAGAATCGCCGCTAATGGTAGTAATTACTTCCTCGTCATCTTTGTTGAAATTGTGAAATGGATCAGTTGCATTGACAAAGTTGCTATCTATATTGTCATAACTACAGGACGCTATTGGTTCAGGTTCAAGTTCAAGGACTAGTTCGTCCAACTCCGTATCAGAATCACTATTATAACAACTAGTACTAACAACTGCTTCTTCTTCACCTTTGCTTAAATAATCAGGTGGCCCAGTTTTATCAGAAGAATTGTTATCAACATCATTTGAACTGCAAAGAGGCACTGTTGTGGGGACTACTTGGTCCATTTTGGGCATTATAGAATTCCATCTCCTACAGACAAAAATATATTGAATACGCATACTCATAAAGTCCATGCCCAAAAAATATGTAACACATGAATAGTAAATCAACCCCCTTACTCTATAATGAACGATTTTGGCTACTTTTTTATTACGTTTATTAATTATATATAGTAAGTGTAATTACTTACCTTTGCGACAATTTCTTCATTGCGGATTTTCGACTTTTTAAACTTCGTGACAAACTCCCCATACACTTCGGCATATTAAAAAATTTTAAAACAAACAAATTAGCGCACTAAATAATGAGTGTAAGTCACTGATGAAAGTGGTTTTAAATATGAAATTAGCAGAGAAAAATAGTAATGCATCAATATAAATAATTACCGTTGGATTAAATTTCCATTAAAGGGTTAGGTAGGTATACCATAATTTCTTTAAATGGGCGGATGAAAACTCGTTACCTAATTGTTTTTAATTTCTTCATTACTAGTAACCTTCAGTTCGGGTGGTAAATCCGGTATTGCCCCTTTACAATTTTGTGAGTGTCATTAGAAAATTCCAAATTATTTGCTGTTGAAGATAAAGAGAAGGTTTAGAAATGTACAGCAATTATAATTAAATTAATTTATGTAATGTAATTTGGAATCCCTCAAAGACATGTGACCTTGCCTTTGGCAGTTTAACTATTCAGGTAAAACAACTTTTACTTAGCTACACTAGTGGGCGCTCCGATCGTTTCAAATCTCGTCGGGATGTATAGAGGACCCTTAAAGGCAAACATAACTGATATTGCAAAAATTAGATGGGCGCATGCGCAGTCAGTGCCATCTTCTTTATTTATCAAGATTTTCTTTGACACTTTAACCATAGATGCTTCTAGTAGAGAAAATCACAGCGCTGAAGTTACTCGCCTTGCTTTATGAATATTATAATAATAACCTTCAATGTAACGGGGAGATAGGTACTTATTTGAAATATTTAGTTGACATACTTATTTTCTATTTGGTATTTTAAATTGAAATACCAAACCTATTTAGTATCTTGTATTTAAAATAAGTTAGCATTTCTTATTTTGTATTTTCTATTTTAAGTAGATTTTGAAAAGTATTTTACCCATCTCTGGACATATGCAACTTTCGGTAATATATTTATTTTTTCTTCAAACGTCAATAAAACATGACATTTCTCATACATGACATAATAGTTTGACATTTTAGACGTCTCAAAAAGTCTCCGTTGCCACTGACATTTGTATGACGTGACGCTGTCAGTAGAACATGTTTCAGATTCTTCACTACTTGTTAATTTTGCATTTGCATCAGGATCTTAAGATTTATATGATAACTTACCGATTTTTTAGAACCACAAAAAAGATTCTTCACAATCTTTTAATTTAAATTTTTAGATTTTTAGAGTCATGTGATTCTTCCCATTTTTAGCGCATCTTTTAAGAATTAAAAAAAATGTGCTATTTTTTGCGTTTTGTCCGTCCGTCCGTCTTGTGATACAGCAATGTAATCAGCATAAATAATGCAAAACGTGTACGTTAAGACATACAGAGTGTTGTATTTGACTTTGGGTCAAATCACATCAGGAATGGTGGGCAAAAATTTTCTTACTGTCAGTGGATTCTACGTGAAAATATTTAAAATAAACCGTTTTTACGTTTTACCCTCTAAAATAGCGCTTTACGGACGTTTCGCCCCCGCCGTTTCGCCCCCGACCGTTTCGCCCCCGCCGTTTCATCCCCAGCCGGTTCGCCCCTAAACCGTTTCGCCCCCGAACCGTTTCGCCCCCAGAGTTGTACCCCTACATTTAACCATTTGCCCGACACGTTAAAACTGTATACTTAAACGGGCAGAACGTGCCCACTGGACCCAGTGCATTTTCATTGCTTGTATTCATCTATTAATTGCGTACCTACTGAAATTATTGAATTGTTTATAAATAAGCACAATGATCAGCAAGAATTGTAATGGCTCATATTGAAAATTTGTAATTTTGGACACCGAATATGTTGCATAATTGACACCAAACTTTAATTGCTCTGTAATCAGAGTAATTATATATTCATGACTGCGAATTTGAAAATTTTAGAAAGTGTATACACTCTTTCTAATGACTGGCCTAATGACCGAAATTAATTATGTAAACATTCTTCTCATTGTTGTACGCAAAATTTGTGATTTTAGAGAGCAAATATGCTTATAATTAATACTAAACTTTAATTTCTTTGTAATTACGTCTTCCACAACCATTAAGTACCTGAAATATTGATAATCGACATTCGAAAATGCTATAAAAGCCAGTAATAAGTATTGTCCAATCATTTGTATTGTGTGTTTCGTGACGGCTCGTTTAGTCATCTCGTATTGATAGCAATGGCGGACCACGTTTTATCAAAGCGAAATAAGAACAAACTTGTCCATGAAAACCACATTTACGTTTTCTCCAAAAAAACAAAAAATGGAGAACATGGGATATGGGTGCGCGAACTCCGATCAAGCTGCAAGGGTCGAGTATGGACAAACGGAAAAGATGGTGAAGTGGTGAAAACAGTTACGCATCATAACCATGCAGCACAAGCTGCCAGGCCAGCAGCCATTCGATTGGTTACGACGGTAAAGGAGCGTGCCGCAACGACACAGGAGAGCCCACATCAAATTATAGCAAATGTCATCCCACAAGCTCACGCAGATGTTGCTGCAATCATGCCAAAAAAGGATGCATTGAAGAAAACGATCCGCAGAGCCAGACGAGATGAAGAAGCACCTGCGCTTCCAAGAAATATGCAAGAATTGGTGATTCCCCGAGGTTTTAGTGAAATCGTTATTGATGGTGAAGTGCAACAGTTTCTAATGTACGATTCGGAGAATCAACTGATGCCAGGAAGGATCCTCATCTTTTCAACCAGAAGCAACCTTCATCTTTTGGCCCAAAGTCAAGAATGGTTTGCAGATGGCACGTTCAGTACCGCACCAGCTATTTTTGAACAACTTTACACCCTCCACGCCATCAAAAACAGTGCCGTTGTTCCGCTAGTGTACGCTCTCTTACCGAATAAAACAAGAGCTACGTATGTTACATTTTTACAACAATTGAAACGTTTGCAACCTGGACTGCAACCAACTCAACTCATGACGGATTTCGAACTCGCTGCCATGCAAGCATTTGAATTGGAGTTTCCAGGTATTTTAAAGACTGGATGTTTTTTCCATTTATCGCAATCCGTTTGGAGAAAGGTGCAAAGTGAAGGCCTCAAAGCTCGCTACGAGAATGACCATGAGTTCGCTCGATGGATTAGAATGATTCCTGCTTTGGCGTTTGTTCCTGAACATAACGTAAGCGACTCATTCACCGAATTACTTGAAACCGAAGGATTTCCTGAAGAGGCTGTACCCATAGCGAATTATTTCGAAGACACATATATTGGTCGAAGACTACGTCGTGGGCGTCAAATTCCACTATTTCCAACTCAAATTTGGAATGTTTATCAGCGCACTCTTAACGACCAACATCGCACAAATAATCACGTGGAGGGATGGCACCGCGCTTTTCAAGAAACTTGTGGGTCCCAATTTCCAAATATTTTTCGTTTTATTGAATGTTTGCGGAAGCAGCAAGGTATTCATAATTACGAAATAATACAATCCATTGCAGGAAATCAAGGAAATCCAAGAAACAAGAAGTATGTTGCAATATCAGCTCGAATCAAAAGAATCGTTGAAGATTTTGAAGATCGCCATCTTACCGATTATTTGCATGGGATAGCGTACAACTTCGAATTTTGAAATTGTTCCGATTGTACAGCGAAATATGTTAAGATATCTTATTTTTATATTTATATGTAACCTGCTAAAACAATAAAAATAAAATTCTTGCTGATCATTGTGCTTATTTATAAACAATTCAATAATTTCAGTAGGTACGCAATTAATAGATGAATACAAGCAATGAAAATGCACAGGGTCCAGTGGGCACGTTCTGCCCGTTCAAGTATACAGTTTTAACGTGTCGGGCCAATGGTTAAATGTAGGGGTACAACTCTGGGGGCGAAATGGTTCGGGGGCGAAACGGTTTAGGGGCGAACCGGCTGGGGATGAAAGGGCGGGGGCGAAACGGTCGGGGGCGAAACGGCGGGGGCGAAACGTCCGTACCCGAAAATAGCGGGCAACATTTTTTACTATTCCACTGGATTTTACTTAAAAATATTTAAAATAAACCGTTTTTACCCTTTTTATATCTTCATATCATATCATCAACAGGGCCCATCGCTTTACACACTGTACATATAATCAATTAATATTTTTTTGTACAATTATGTTGCTACCTATATATTTGGAACTGTGAAACCATGTCCCTATACTGACAGGATGTAGCACCTAAGACCCCTCGGGTCATATAATTCCTTTACCATAAAAGTTATTGACAAAAGCCTTAAAGCAAAATTGTACTCAATTACCATCGCCATATTTCTAAAATGTGTTTGATCACCAGGGGCGTGCTGCATTTTTTTTAAATAGAACACCCCATATTTTATTCCTGATTTGGAATCTACTTGAAAGGTAATATTTTTTTATGCAACATACCCAACGATTTCGCTGTTATAACCTTTTTTCGTCAAAATTTTGACAGTTTTTCGAAATTTTTTTTGGGAGAAACTAAATCGCGCAGGCGGTAAGTTTTGAACTGAGGCACGGGTTAAGACAGTCACAGTCACATAATTTTTTTAGGTATTTTATGGAAAAAATAAAATTTTTGATTGACTTTCGCCAAATGTAATGCTTTTTAGAAATGTCAAATTGCATCCTCCTAAACAAATGATACCTCGGGCTAGCCAAAACCACAAATTTTCCACTGATATAAACAAAACATATTTCCATAAGAAAATTTCAGAGAAAAACCAAATCAAAAAGCCAATTTTTTAAAAAGTTATTTTTCGAACCCAAGTATGCCATGATGAAACAAAAGATGTTCAATTCTCACAATTAACAGTACAGTATCGGCAATGTATGATTGTTTTTTAATCAACGTCGCAAAAATGTTCGAAACTCCAAACAAACAAGAATAGTTGATATAGTGTTTCTTCTTAGAAACCGTTACCGGAATTGTTTGTTGGCGTCACGACTCACGAGTGTATACGCTGGCTGGGAGCAGTGGCGGCGCGTAGTGGTGTGTCTTGGGGGTGCACAATTTAAAAATGGGACCACGGGCAAAAAGCCGGAGGCGAAAATTTTTTGAGTGTCACCGCAACACGAAGTTTTTTGGGCCTATTAAATGGCATAAAAAGCGTATTGATGAGACCTCTAAATACTCCAGGGTTTATTGAATTTTCTCGATTTGTCAATGGTTGCGGAGAGCAAGTTCCAAAGCACCACAAAATTTTATACGGTCTATAATTTGGGTAAAACATACCTGTTCTTTTTTACTTCCTCATTACGTTTTTCGATACTCAAACGGTATGCACTATTTAACTGCTGCCTTTCTTGCTTACCTAATAAATTAAATCTCAATTTAGCAGATATATGATGTGCCTTTGAAGATTGATATTTTTTATTTTTTTCGGATAAATGCACTAAGTCTGTAACGCCATTCTTTGTCCATTCTCATGCCTCATCACCGAGCTCATCACCAAACAACAAACACGGAAAACAATAGACTATTGTTAAAGGTACAACCGCAAACCAGCCAGTTTTTTCATACATGTCTATTTTAAACGATCGTTTATAATCCCGACTTCCTTAATTGATTTTCGATATTTCCAAACTCGGTTTTGGGCGACCCGCATTTTTTATTTTAATTTGATCTTCTAATTTTAGTAAATTAAATTTAATAATTGTCTTTAAACAATGAACGGTAACGTCGCAACGTTACTTGTTAAAACCGAAACGATCAACAAGCCCTACTTCGTAGTCCGGCGAATACTGGTTCACAATGAGAGTGTGCTCTTGCTATACTTTACAACTTGGACCTTCGCGGGGCGCACGGGGAAAGGCGACGTAGCGTTTGAACGAATCAGAGATCGTAGCTAATCGTGCACTGCACAGGAAGGCGGAATGGGAATAATTCTTAATACACGTTCAGCGGTGTGTCAGTGTACCTTACCCGTTAGGTTTTGCATTTCAGATAAGATAAGTGAACTATTTTTATTGCGAGATACGAACGTGCAAGAATGTTAAATACATAAATAGGATTGTTATTGTTTTCGTTTTTTTAAAATGATTTTTGGGAGTGCACGTGCTCATGTGCACTTATTGAGAAACCGCCACTGGCTGGGAGATATACTCGCAGAACACATTCAGATCCACGCGTGTTTCAACAGGTGTTGGTTAGATTTACAGCTATAGTCTGTCTAAAATTGACGCGAAGTAATAAATTATAAATTGGTGAAATAGAAATAGTATTTTTGTATGGAAGTGATTCTCTGTCTCTGTCTATCAGGTACATTTATTACTTCGCGTCAATTTTAGACAGACTATAGTGGGGGTGTGAAACGAGCAAGGAGAGATAAACGGACGCCGATTTTGGTGGAAGATAATGAATTTCCGGTTCTCGTGGTAGCTGGTGTCAATCGTCATATTAGTGTGCGTAAAATTAGTACTCCCAGTAGTTGTAAATTTATCCAACAACTTTTGAAAAGCGTGTTCTGCCTGGATATCTCCCAGTGTACTCTTGTGACGCCAACAAACAATACACTGTACTGTAAATTGTGAGAATTCAACATGTTTTGTTTCATCAGGGCACACTAACTTGGGTTCGGAAATTTTTTTTTTACAAATTGGCGTTTCGATTTGAGTTTCTCTGAAATTTTCTTATGGAATGTGGGGGTTTTGTTTATATCAGTGGAAAATTTGTAGTTTTGGCTACCCAGAGGAATAATTTGTTTAGGAGGGTGCCATTTAAAATTTTTTTGAAAAATATGACATTTGGACAAGGTACCAATCAAAAATTTTTCGATAAAGTACTTAATAAAAATTATGGGACTGTGACTGTTTTAATCTGTGCCTTAGTTCAAAACTTACCACCTACGCGATTTAGTTTCTCTCAAAAAACATTTCAAAAAACTGTCAAATTTTGACGAAAAATGGTTTAACAGCGAAATCGTTAATGTTAGGGGCATAACAAATTACATACAAAAATAAGTACTTTTCGAGTATGTTCCAAATCAGTAATAAAATATGGGATGTTCATTTAAAAAACTGCAAGTTTGATACGCCACTGGAGTACACCACCCCCCGGGTGATCAAAAATAGTTTAGAAACATGTCGGCGATAATTGCGTATAATTTTGCACTAAGACTTTTTCGGCATCTTTTTGGTAAATGGGTTTTAGATGCTACACCCTGTATACCATACGTGAGGTAGTCGTAGGTATCACAATAAATGCTGTGATTATTCATTTGTCCCTGATTTTCAGCCTAATAGACAGAATCGTATACTTTGTCAGACTATGAAACATCACTGTAATACAGTTTGTTTTGGATGAGCTCGATTTCGCTAGCGTGTACTTCGATAATTTGACTGAAATGATGTGGAACAATAATTTACATAAGGAGGAACCTATAACCAAGTCCTTTTACCTGAAAATCTGTAGCAGACATAATGTAATTAAAATGTTAACCGCTATTTACGTAACACAAAAATGATTGCTTTAAGGTTAAATGTCGAAGTAATTTAGTTGGTAGGTACAACAAAGAAGCATGAAATTTCGTTTGCGTTTCTAATGCCAAGTTCATTTATAGCAAATCGTTGGCTTAAAAAAGCGCACTCAGAGAGGCGGGTTGTGTAATTCGTTCCCGAATGCCTTAATTGCACCTTCTTAGTCGTTAGTTTTATTTTAGTTGATATATTTAAATGATATAATAGCGGACGTCCCTACGCTTTGAGGTTTAAACAGAAAGCTATTTTTATATCTTAGTAAGGTGTGGCAATTTAACGTAAATGACATCTGGAGATTTTAACGCTGGATGGGAACACGAACACCTATTGTATCTTGAAAGATATACCAGCAGGTTGAGTGTTTATTTAAAGGAAATACTGCCTTATCATAGTTAAAGGTGTGTCTAGAGAGTAACCATCACAACACTCGTAAACAAGTCCACTCTTATATTCAAAAATCGGTTTTCAGTAATCAAGATCACTTTGTAGATGAGATATAGGGTAATTATGGAGCATACGCTAACCTTGCCTAGTTAATTTTATTCCAACCGAAACCAGAGCTTTACGTTCAGTCCAATAAACTGACGCAGACGTGCGCTATTTCAATTTGTCAATCGACACATTTTTAACGCGCTTCTTATCTGTCCACTTCATCTATATAGGGGAAAAAACTGCTTTATGTATTTAAAATGTTCGCAAAACCGGTCAGTAATTTTCAACGAAAGGGCGAGAAAAGCAATAACATAAACCACATTTAGTAATGTCGAATCAGTTACATATACCAAATCCTACACAATGGCAATTGGCAAATGGTGGGGGTATATAAATCTTAAAAGACGTTTAGTCTGTTAGTGCCCTGCAATTATTTATTGGAATAGACCTGAAAACAATCAACAGGAGATTTAAAACAATAGTAGGCGTGTCAATCAATTGTGAATGCTGCAGTTATTATTCTTAGATCGGTATGTCTAACACCCATCAACGGTCCAATTTTTTGTGAACAGTTTTATGCGTGCTTCAACGTGTATGGACTGAATATTTAAAACTCTAAATGATACATTATTACCTCCGGAACTAATGACAGGCCGAAGGATTTTATGTATCCTAGATCTAATAGTTTAGTTTTGTAGACGTTTGTATGCAAATGTCTGTTATTATCCCGACCAGATGTGACGTACACTCGTTTTGTTCTTTACTTTCATATGCCACTCTACAAGAAGATGTCAATTTCAAAGTGAAAGAAGAGCTGCGGTCCTTAATAATGAAAAAGCACAACGTTAACACACCCCTCTTTGGCAATATTTAAAACAATAACTCTACAACAATGTGATATCAATTTTGTTATGGAAACTGAAAAACGCATATTTATATCACCCTAGATTCCTGATTTTTGACGAAGAAGGGTTTTGAAGAAGACTTTTTTTTAATGTGATTTTTACATATAGGTTATTTATTGGAAGATTGCCTACTTAAATTTTATATGTTTTTCTATCAGAGATTTATTAGCGGAAAACTTAGTGGCGAGTCTGTCTGGCCGTCTGTAGGTAAATTTTTAACCGAATGGTTGGACATAGAGCTTTTAGCGCATTTCCCTAAACCAAAATTGCGTTATTAGGCTGTGACTACAGAGCACGCGTGTTCGCGGGAATTGAAGTTTTCCCGAATACGAGCGAATGATACAAATGTGTACCACTTGATGAGGTGGTTATAGTGTATGCAAACTGATGGCGAACCGTTCGAAAAATACGAATCCAAACACTACCAATTATTTCACGCTTTTTCGCTCGTATTCGCGCTATGTGTGGAAATTTGCGATGGTGTACACGACATTATTATTTATTAAAAATCTGGGAAGAACACCTGGACCTCAAACGTCTCCAACAACACCATTTGAAACTATCCATGGACAAGTGCTAGTTGGGGATGGCAAAGCTGATTTATCCTAAACTTCACCGTTCCGGTGCGCATTAATAGAAATGCTAGTAACTTTACAAACCCCACTCCTAAATCTAATTTGTTGCGCAAAAATCCTTTATTTATAATCTCTTATAATTTTAATTTAATTTCACAAAATTGTGATCTTCATTACAGTTCTTTACCGGAAATGTTACGCTCGGTTATTAACATTAACAGTAATTAATTTTAATATTTTCATAGAACATTATTTTTCCTATAATCAATTATGATTAATTAAACTTTTAGTATTATTAGTCGCACTTAGTAATTATTTAAGAGGACCGATAGATATTTTTTTCTTTTTCTCTTTGTTTGTTTGACTGTTTTTGTTATTGGTTTCGGTAGTTTAAGTACTATTATCAATATTACTAGACATATTTTTTATTTTTGATGTATTTTTAACTCTATTGTACTCTGGCAAGTTGTAAAATGTTGTTTTTTGCTCTGAAATTGGAAAGGTTATGTCTTTCTGTTGAGCAAATAAAGGATTATTATTATTATTATCTAGGGCACAAAATCTTCGCCGAGGACAATCAGCCGCTCCCGGCACGTGGAGGCGTTGCGCGGCGCCGAACGACTCACAATCCGCAAACAGTTGCTTAGCTTTCTATGCCTTATCAATTGGCTGAGCGACTGCGTGCACCGCTGCGCGGAACGACAATACCCGCTGAACCACCTGCTGAAAAATGGGACACACTTCACCTAGGCGGCCGCGACAGAGAAAGCGTTCCAAGAACTAAAAAAGGCGCCACAACAGTCGTTGTCACTTCAACCAGCCATTCATCTTTCAAACAGATCCCAGCAGCAAAGGAATGGTCGTCGTCCGATACTAAGATGCACCCGAGAGGAGGCGGATCATCAGTTAGGCAAGGGCGAAACTGACCCCAGCGCAATCTACATACCACTTGAACGAGAAGTGCCGAACGGTGACGCGGGCGATCAAGCGATACCTTGAAGACCACCGGTGCCAGTTCCTCCATCTCGGTCACGTGGGACGTGGCACTCCGGAAATGGGGATTCTACATTGGACAACGCCCATCTAGTACCCCCAAGCGAACCACGTCGAACGCCGTAACCAATAAATAAAGAAGGGATTCCGGACGCACCTCATAGCAAAGAACCGGAGCGCCTGAGTAACCATACCACAGGAGTAACACCAAACCACGCATTATTAGGCGTAGATAGTGGAAAGCTCGAGAACAACCACCCTTACTCACAGGGGAGGCGCGAGAGGGAGCAATATACACGGTCCACAGAAACTAAGCTCGATACTGCCGCCACTACGCGATCTAAAGGCCAGCCCGCATCCAAATTTATCGGAAACTTGAGGGGATTCTGGTGAGAAATTGAAACTGAACTCGAGAGGAAATTAAAGAGGAACGAGTTGTATGGAACTTTATGAAACCGTCAGATGAATTTGAAGGGAATTTGGTGGAAGTTGAAGGACTTGAACGAACCCCGCACCCAATATCCTGCGCTCTCATCGATCCTGTGTATAATTGTATATTGTTGCAGGTGTTTATAGTGTACTATTTTATAGTTGTAAATAGTTGCCCTTTGGGCGACCCCCACGTTCAATCCGATAACATCCGAGATTCAATTTGGAAGTGAAATTGACCTTCGAATTGTGCTATGCACGGACCGGTTATAGAATCCTCTCCGATATTCCGCCGTAGAAACATTCTTGCTTTATTCTTTGCCAATTCTACGTAAATCTTCGTCCGCAGCTTCACCGGCGCTAATTTTCCGCTGCGTAACGCCGATTGACGAATGCTGCTTTCCCACTATTTACTCTCATATTTATAGGTATCGCCTTTGTAAAATGTGACCCAAGAAAACAATAAACGCTTTATCTTACGGCGATGGATGATTTAAATATTTACTCCACGTTACTATAAGGGTTTTTTGTCATTCAACATTCGGTTACTAGTTACAAACGTATTTAACTCACTCTCTCGCTCTTATTTTAATTACAATGACCTGCGAATTACTGCAACGTAATAAGTATTACAGTAATGAAGGCATATGATAATCTTGTACCAATAATTGATGAATGTGATAATAATTTATAAAAAGATATTAACTTTCTTGATTACTGAAGTAAATTAGAAAACTTACAAAGAATGGTCATCGGATTATCTTGTGATGAGAAAAAGTATGTCTCATAGCAAGTTTTTGAGAAGAAAATTTATCGGAAACTTGAGGGAATTCTAGTGGGAAATTGAAGGTGAACTCGAGAGGAAATTAAAGAGAAACGAGTGGAAACTTTTGGAACCTTCAGAGGAACTTGATGATAATTTGGAGGAAGTTGAAGAAGGACTAGAAAGAAATCATTGAGGAACTTGAGAGTTCTTTGTGAAGAAATTGAGAGAAGTTTAGGGGAATACCTCTCGGAAAATTTTTCCTGATAGGTATTCTCACACGATTAGGGCGTTGCGCGTAGGTGCACCATCCTGTTGAAACCAACAGTTTCCAACTCTGGTTTTTTGTGCCGTACATTATTGTATTTGTTATAAAAAATGCGACTCAACACAGTATGTATTTGTTTTGTTTGACGATCTTAATGGTAGCAATAAGATAGTGTTTTTTCTTTTTTTTATATCTGTATCAGAAAAAATGAAAGGAAATTCGCAAATTTCGATTTGTTTGGTATATCTTTGTACGTGATCGGTTTTATTTTTAGCATGATAGTAACTGTTTAATTGCGCAAGTTTACCCTAATTTGACCATTCTTGTATCTTCTATGCTTTCGGAGATCCCCATGATAGACATCTTAGATACAGTGTATAAAGCGTAAACATGGTAAAATTTTTGACGAAAGCACACAAAAACGACATCAATAACCAAATAGAAAAAAATAAATTAAAACCAATTTATAACGGGAAAAAATTACCAACTATTTGGTTGTTAATAGAATTTTGCTTGCACCACGTGCAACCAAATTGACTGATAAAATTTTCCTTTGAGGTATGTCAAGAGCTGTCAAAGAAATATGAAAACCTATAAATTTTAGCAATAAATTAACCATATCCAGTAACACATTTCATATGCAGCAATTTCATTAATTAAATTATTCAAGATTCCGATAAATGCTACCAATTCAAAATTTTCAGAGCATAAAAGTAGCTGTACCAATATTCAAAATATAACCATTTATACTGCTAGGAGGTAACATAATACAGGTATAAACCAAATTAAAATCTTAAATTAAGCGGAATTGATCTATAAATAACATAAAATGGAAGTTAATTAAATATTCTATTCATAACGATTTTATCGATGATGTGCTTATTTTTCGGTTATGAATCGGAGACGTTATGCCTTTTTAATGCACTAATTATTTTACCAAGATTATGACTGACAGGTTTTTGAATACTTGACAGGGGTAAAACGTATAAAAGTTAATTGAACAATTTTTTCCAGTTCATTTCTGTGACTAATAAAAGATTTATCAACAATAAACGTTCCTTTATTTTTTAATTATCCCTGTAGGCTTTTTCCAAGTTGAAGGTTAGATTATCAAGTTTTGCGTTTTCTCTATCCAATTATTAAGAGAAACAGTCAGCAGGGCGCTGCAATAAAATAAAGGTGACTGGTTACATTTTCAATGCGAATGTTGAAACTTTATAGAATGACACTACCATATTACGCCGTTTCCTGTCTTTTTAAATGTTTAAGCAAATATGCGACATAAGATCCGATATCGGTAATATTGATGTCCTCCCTCTCGAGGCTTGTAGTAATGCCTTAGCGAGCTTGTCGGACAATCTGCTGCCGAGCAGCAAAGGTCGGGCCAGAATCGTAAATTTAGTCACCTTCTGCTGATCGCATCCTCCACCTTCACGACTAATCTGACTACCACACACCATAGCTGTTGTCAGAGCTTTAGTTTCGTAGAGGTTTTTTTCAATCGTTACAGTGAAAAGTACCTATTTCATCTATAGGTTCTTTGGTTCGTAATATACGAGAATCAGTACCTACATTACATTAAAGCCCATTTTAAATCTCACATCACTGCTAATTTAAGTACTAATTTGAAAGTAACGGTTTGGGCAACCAAATCGTAAATCATGTTGAAAATTACTGCAGGAGTTATTGAGCAGCAATATTCTGTAACGTGTTAATTTTAAAACAAATAGCGATTGTCGTTAGTAATTATAACATTAGCTTTTGTTGCGTCAGGTGGCATACAGATACGCTTTAATCTCTTACAGTAAGGCAGGCAAGCAGAGATGCTTGAATAATATAATTAAATGGAGAGTCACCTACCCCAGCCACGATTTGTTCCTGATGGTTAAAACTACAGGTGTAATTTTACTATATTCCCATCTATGGTTGAGCCTAATGATATCTGTTGGTTGCGTCTCACCATAGTTCTATCACCTCAGCTTCCAACATGTACCTTCTTATATGATGTATGATTCATGCGCATATACGTATTATGCGCATCCAACCAAAACGCCAATTTAACCCGTGTAGGTAATCCACACTAAGAATCGCCAACTTGGCGAGAAGGATGTGCGTTTGCGTTTAAGGGTAGTAATGTTTCATACCCGCAGATACATGAATCAATGGTCCAAAGGTCGCTGGATGTCGATATTCCTCCTATTTGATTGACAAATTCCTAGAAAGGTTTGTGACATAGAAGCTGATTTCTGGAGTAATTGTCTGTAATGTTATCAAAATTCATTCGATGAAGCCTAAGGTAGTACATTGTAACTCTACTAGCAGACCTCGCGAACATCGTAGCACCTTTGGGAATTCTCATTTTCTTGGATGGGACATACGCTTAACTCGCACACAAGGTGAACTATATAGTCACCTAAGCGGTATAAAATATAATTTAAAAATTACAACCTATTCTCATGTCTATCAAGTATACACAAAATTCATTATTCTGTCATCGGTTCATGTATCGGACGAGCAGTTTCGGAGGAGTGCAACCACAAACACCATGACACCAGATTTATATACAGGGTGTTCTTAAATATGATGTAAATACGGAACAGGATAATTCTTTGGCTTATTTTGTTACTAAAAGTTCATATATCCGCAAACCCTTCGTTACCGATCCACAGGGTGTTACAATTTCAAGATTTCTTTATATCTCCTACAGTTTTTGAGATATTTCGCTCAAATTTGTAATATAAGTTACGCTGAAGGGGAGTATTGTTTTTTCAGTAGTCATGTTCCATATTCTGCCGCTGAACTTTTTTCGGTGTCGGTGTATCATAATAAATGAATCCTCGCAATGTATGTCTCTATTTAGGGACTGTGTGGTGTACCAAAGCTGCCTTCTGGTGAATTTGTCACAACTGAAGTAGGTAGGATGGAACAACCTGATAGTAAGGAAGCCCGCTATACTGTGGATTAACTCGAGCGCCGTAGGGACCTATTGTCTCTCATATTGGAGATATCTGGATTCTGGATTACGATAGGAGGGACGCGTACCTACGCCTCAAATTCGGGCCCTTTGCACTACCTCCCTGACTAGAGTCGTTCGACCCTTCTACGTCACTCAAACCAATCCACACATGAGATGAACCTAAGGATGCTGGAAAGGTGAGGCCCGGTGAGGATACCCCCAACATGCATCGTCTCTGTTGAACTAGAGCGGGATATTCACAAAGTATGTGGTGTGCCGTCTACGCAATTCTACCAAACCCCTGAGGTACATGTGTTTGTTTAGTTTTCAGTGCCCAAAAAGTATTCCCACGAGTAACCTCAGGTTCTTTCGTGATAGCTCTGTGCAAAAACTTGCTCTAGTGCATGGTGACATTTTGGAACCAACCTAGATGCAATTTTACAGTGACCAAGTGTATGTAGGGCAGCTGTGCTGTCACTGGAAATTGTGATAGTTTTGCTCCTTATGTTATGCATAAGAACTTTTGTTGCAATGAGCTTTAATCCTACCAACTCTGATTGGAATACAGTACAAAATTTGCCGAGCGGTTGGATGATATGGAAGTTCCGTTCTTTAGAGTAATTACCAGTGCCTGTTCCTTCCATTGTTTTAGATCCATCCGTGAAGATGAATATATCCGTTTGGGATGCCACATCCTCATCAAGAAAAATGTGGTAGCTTTTCCCTAATATGAATTGAGGAGAGACTGAGTCAGGTCGCCCTTGTAGAATAGGCAATTCGCTCAGAATTTGAGAGTGGTCCACCTTAGTACCTCTGCTATTCGGCAACCCCTTATTTTTCAGGTGCAAAGATACTAGAATGGCCTGCTCTCTCACGTGGAGATTTACTGTAGGCAGGCCCAGAAGGGCCTCAATGGCGGCTGTGGGAGCTGTTCGCATCGCGCTTGTGCATGCAAGTTTTTGAGCTTGGCTAAAAAGTGCTACCGTAGTGGAGAGCCTAGGCACCAGGCTCCATAGCAGAGCATAGGTCTTATCACGGCAGTGTACAGCCACAAGACAGCCTTCGGGGATGGTCCCCAAATCGTTTGTTACCGAAAACCTTTGGTGACGTACAAGAAATTATGTTTGTTTTTATGACGCAACAGGCTCGCGCTACCAACTTAATTAATCGGCTAGTGCAGCATTCGGAAACCATTGGCCCAAAAAACATCAGACCTACAAAACTTTGACGAAACCTGACCTCTAAAAAGACCACCCTGTACTTCTTAACAACAGTAACAGGTGGTGGCTTCAAAGATTTCTTTGATTTTACAAAAGTTGCCGGTGTAGGAAATTTTATACGTGTACCGCTTCAGAAGGAAAGAGAACAGAACTAACCATCAAGAAAATACGAAATGTTACTCGCTACGGAGCATGAGAGGGGTACTCTCCGCTATAATCTACCCGTGTAAAAAAAGCCGAAGCACGGTGCTCTGAGGGGGCCGTTTCGGTTTTTCAGCTCGGTGAATAGATAATGAAAAATATGGTGGGAGAGCGGAATTCGTAGCCAGACCTCCAAGACAAAGTTACGTAACGTAAAAGCAGAAATTTATAAATGGCGTAGCACAAAATTCTTCGATAAGCTTTCAAGGAAAGTCATGAGAGTTGTGCACGCCATTTTTGAGAGCGCGTAAAAATTCATTGTTAATTTCGAACTGAAAGCCGTATCACTGCCGTATGGAGAAGAATATATAGCCGCGTGAAGATTTGTGCTACGATTTTCGAAGAATTTCTTGTGCGGACTTTATACATTCAGTGGTAGTTTTTATGCAACAAGGAAACTTGGTCGTGTAGTGAAAACTAATGAACTGCGGTTTTATGTTCAATTGAAAATACAGTACGCATTATAGTTATTTGTACAACTAGTTTTGAAAATGATACTTTTTTTCATGAATTTTCAGTTTGATTAATGAGAGTTTGGATTTTACAGGTTCTTCTGCTGTAGAAATAAGCCACAGAATGAACGGTGTATTATTTTATCCAATTAGTCATTTTCTTGACAAAGACGGCGATTAAACGCCATAAGTGACATTTCCATGGCAATCATGGATCTACGAATAATCAGCCTACTTATTATTAGAAATGTGATCGAGTATAATGTCAGTATGAGTTCATTTTATTTCTCTTACTTTTAAATCATATTACAGGCACCTATAATAAAAATACTCTAAGGAACGCGGGTATTATTGGTCTTTAAAGTTACGCGTCGTACATTTAAATAAACTCGTTGCGCGTGCTTTAAAGACTTGATTATACACTTCTATTTTTTCGCCGTGCGGGAATTGACTTATTATTAACCGACTTTTTGACTGATTCTTGTTTCGATGAATAGGAATGTTTGAATGTGTGAATAGAAACGTCGTTGTATCTTTAGTTTTATAGTCCAGTCAACCTGTGTCGTAAAACACCCGTTGAAGGAAAAAAATAGTATAAAGCTAATTTTTTCCCCATCGACTACTACCATTTAGACAAGTGTTTAGCCAAAAGTCCCCACCCCTACCCCCCTTGCTTCCCTCCCTGTGCCCCCCTAAACATGAAAAGTGTAAGGGTTTCTTAAATCGCGTCTCTCTCGATTACTAAACGACATATCGGATTGCAATTTTTTTATATCTTTGCTATAACATTGTCTACAAATAAGTTTCAATTGACTTTCGTCGTAACTTTTACCGTTTGTTGGTAATGACTATGAAAAGGTAAAAAGTGGTATATTTTTCGGCACGTAATTTTACTTTTTGTCGCAGAAATTTTCAAGCCGACATTTTATCAAAAAATGTTGCCTACAAAAGTTGTAGCTCCCATTATTACCTTTAAAATGATATGACATAGTACGTACTTTGTTGAAGAGCCTGCGAGATTCAGCCGGTGTAATGCAGAATGCGTACCCAGTCGTGGCGGGCTTCGTCGAGGTGGGCCCGGCGGCGGCGCGGCGTTACAATGCTAATATTGTTGTATAGTGAGTGTTTTTTTTTAACTTTAAGGTACACTATTGCATTTTCTCTAAACAAAACCTAAATTCCACCCTTTTTCAATTTGTGTCAAATGTTAATAAGTCCTTGTATACAGCTAAAAATCGTATTTTAAATAGTTTTCTATTACCCAAAATCGTCCTGAAACCTTCATTTCCATGCTTACTTTCTGTCAGGAAATTTTAGTTTCCATGACAGAGGCATAGCAGACTACGTT